>NW_010548080.1:0-21717 GCF_000687285.1 Phaethon lepturus | reverse complement strand
AGCGCTGTCTGTGCACACCAAGACCCGCCTGAGAGAAAAAAGGAATTGTGCTTTATTTTATTTCGGGTGTGCTTGGCGATCTCCGTCCCCCAGGGTCTCTGTTGCCGGGTTGTCGCTCCCCACCTAGTGACCTGCAGAAGAATTACAGGAGCTTTTGTTTTCTCCTGGAGGAGCGCACATGAGCCCTACCTACCTAAACCTTGTCTTTTGTTTAGGCGCTTACTTTGCATCTATGAATATAGTAGGTGGATAACTTATGTCCTGAATTAATTAATCTATATAAAAACTTTATAAGGCAATAAACAGATCTGAAGGAATCGCCTGAAGAGACGTCTTGTATGGGCACCTCTCTTCATCCTCTGCTTCTGCCATCTGTTAAAATGGAGCATAGCTCTCTTCTCCGCCAAGCGTGACACTGGGTAGTTACAGTTCCTACTGAATAGGGCCTGACATTTTGCTATAATGGACCTTAAAGAAAATATGGATCAAATTTCCAACTGGACTGCAACTTGTTCTTCATTTTTGTCAAAACATCTGTGCAGTGGAAAACGTATTGCCTAATTTGTTTTGAAGACATGATTAGTCAATAAATGTGAGGCATGATGGCAGACAGGGTCTTCAGATGCCTAACTACTACATTCATATAAAATGCCATTTGTGTGCAAGACTGCTTGTGCAGTTGTCTGACTGTGCAAGTCACTGACATGGAAGCTGTGCTTGAAAGTCTGAACTTCCATTTGGCATTTGTTGCTTCATAAAATAATTTGGCATACCTTATCTAGCTGCTTTACTGCTTTCAACATGTAATAAGTATTATTTTTCAGCCCATTAACATCTTGTGGACCTAGAAGAATACACTTGAAGTCTTCTGATGGCTTACATAAGGCTTACTTATATTTTAGTTAAGTTTAAACTCAACTTACTAGTTTAGTTTAGTTTAATAGATAGTTATTCCTTAGTCATCTACACAGAGAAATTTTTGTTACTTCCTTTCTGCCTTCTCACCCTGAATCTCAAGTCAAATATCCAAGCGAAGTTATAGATATTCTGAAGGAGTTAGTGATAAATCTAGAATCATAAATATGTGCTGTAGGAAGTATATGCTATGCCTTTTCTTTTGGATCTTAATATTAGATATTCCAGAAGGCAAAGCTGTGTGGCTCAAGGTGTTTAAGTCATGAAGGCTGTATGTCTGCTCAGTACTCATTTTTTTGTTGGGTTCACTAAGGGTGGCCTTCGGCACTACACTGGAGCAATGCTCAAACTCAGTTTGTGAGCCTTAACTACTTTATCTCTATCCCCATATCCATCAAAAGCAGTAATATTTTTTACATATGAACTGCCCTTAATGTCTTAAGGTTAATTTATTTGAGTCATAATGTTTTTAATACACAAAAAAAAGGAAAAGGAAAAAAAAAAGGCAACAACAAAGAAACAGGAAGGAGACTTTTCTAGCCAGTCTCCTTTCTGATGTAGTATGAGGAAAGAGTCTTTTCTGGCATTAGACTCGCATGTCTTAAGTAAAATGGAAATTTGTTTAAGTGTGTGAAAACTAAATTCACACTTTGAAGGTTCTTGTTATAAATTTTTCTGCCTCTGTGGTTTCCCAGACTTGGTAAATGAGAGCAGAAAACATCAGAAATGATCAAACCTAAGCCTACAAAGGAATCTCTCACACACTAAGAAAATGTGGGTTATAAACCTAGCCCTACCAATATACCTTTTTTATAGCAAAAAAGCTATAAAATTTGACTTTAGTTAGGGTCAAGGTTCAGGATTTTATCTGCCCTGTAGTGAAGGTATTTGAAATGAAATCATTACAATGTTAAATATGTTGGCAGATGACCCCATCAAATACAATGCAATTTAAATTTCGGCACCCTTAAACTAAGCCAAACTAAGCCTAACTTCTCTGCTTTTTCAAGGGCAACTGTTTTTTAGATACTGTCAGTTCAAACTTGCTCAGGGTAGATGATTTTTTGGCTGATGTCAGTTGGACACTTGGACCATTTACAGGAAATACTTACAATTTAGAGAGGCCTTGTAGATTATATTGATTATACTATGCTATATTGTATTATACTATATTATACTATATTCTGCTGTGTTGTATTTTATAATACAATATACTATACCGTACTATACTATAAGTTATATAAACTCTCCTGATCTTCTACCATCCTAAGCCAAGGTTTGCAAGCAATATTTATCAAGCTTGATCTCAGCATGCCAGTGAATTAGGATTCACACATCGGATACATCCTTTGCCGCTAATTTGCCCCACTTGCTTTCCAGTTTTGAGCTAAGGCTCCAAGCAACTAATTAGTTATAAGGCAACATCAGCACCCGCGTAGGTTTGCAAAAATATTCAGGAGCAAAATAGATATCTGAAGGACTTAGAGATCTGTAATCTATGTATCAGCTGAAACGACAACCTTGAAAATGCTGGTATTTTATTAGGTGTCTAACTGAACATACAGACTTATGTCCAAATACTTAAAGAGATGGGCCTTGGAAGCTGGGGTCTAGCCAGGATCCCTATAGAAAGAAGAGAGGGGAAAAAAAGTATGTGATTTTAAAATATGAGTAAAAACTACAGGCCACCAATGACAAGGATGCAGGGGCATAGACTGATGCTTCCTATCATCTGTGTGCCAAGGAATTTAGGGGCTGGTATGGGCCCTAACAAAACATCCCCAAGGAAACAGAAACAATATTCACCTACTAAGACACATGTATTTTAGATATAAAAATGTTACTTCTTTGTGTATCAGGACACATTTACAATGTTAATGATATGTCCAAGTAGTATTTGAATATTCAAATGTGTCCAATAATGAATATAATACACATTTTCCAAGGTATCTACTCCATCTTTTATTTTCTAGACTTTTTATTTTTCTAGACTTTTTTTAGACTCGGAAAAACACATGACTTTCTTTATGCAAGAAAAGGATGTTTAAATCATAGAAATATAGCCAGTGATTAAGAAGTGAGGTAGACTGTTAAGGATATTGGTAAAAAGTATATATATATAAAATAGATATTAATGTCTCTGAAAACATGAAACTTTTTTCTTTCTACTGTTGAAAGACCCTGGAATAGATATTGTATTAAAAGACCTTGGAATAGAAACTGTATAACAGAGGCTGGAATACCTTTTTGTAAAATGTAGGACTGAGTGGTGGAAGGCATTTGGAATATTTAAAGAGTTGCTGTAGAACAGGTAACAATTTACTTAGTACTTTAAAAGGTAGACTGTCCTGACTTTCATTTTGATATAGGATGAAGAAACATGTAGAAACATATAATTAGAAAAGGGGCAGGCACTGTATATTGACAAAGGAAAAATTATAGATAACAAAATCTGTTGGAGTATATTGCTTAACTGGAAGATCAAGTAGAAACAACTGAAATACTTGGGCTTCTTGAAAGTTTCTGACAGTGGAACAAATGGAAATATCCTCTATCAGGCTGGTCAGCACAGTCAATAGGACAGGAGTATTACCACGAGATTAATCACAGAATACCTGCAAACTGCCACTATAAAGATGGAGGAGAGCAGGTCTGTTCTGTAATATTCATTTGTGTGCAAGCATGGAGAAGCTCTGCTTTCGAAATGAATTCAATAAACACAGGCAATGTAATTTCAGTCAGTGGTGCTTCTAGGTGAATACATGATTTATGTAATTGTATGAAAGTGGGTAACAGAAAGTACAAAGTCTAGGAATCAAAAAAAGCAATGGAGTTGCAGTGAGATTGAAGTGCAATGCAAAATGTCAGTGACAACTAGAGTGTGTTCATTTTATTTTCTACTTTGGTGACACAAATGTGTTGAAAGAAAAAAAAAACACTGTTATATAAAGAGGTGGCATCTAGTAATACTGTATGTGTACATTGATAGTCTGATGAAATACATTACTTATGGGGTACACTATATGAACAAAGAAATTATAGTTCAACTAGCTTAATATCCATGTTAGATAAAATTATGAACACTATATAAAAGCACAAGCATGTTCAGTAATGGTGATAAAGATCTGCTATTAGCTTGTCATATAAATTAAGAAGAGGCAGGTGAAACTGATAGTTGTAGATGATAAACTACAGTCTTTTACAAAATGACAGATACCATTTCTCCTGGCTAAATTAGAAATAATACTTGAATCTCCGAAGAAGTGTGAGAATGACCATTTTTGTCCCTTTTCTCCTTTCATCAGGTTAAGTAAAATTGGGTAAAATCATTGCATTTAAAACTTCTTCTGAGTTAATCAGCATAGCCTACAGAGATTTCAATCAAGTCTTAGTTCAACATTTCTCTTCTAAAGTGGTGATTTTTCTGTTCAATTTCTATCATAACTGGTAAGAGATCTTTTAAGGATTCCATGTCCCGTTATCTTTTTATTTTTAGAAAAGATGAAATTGTCTTTTTCACCCTTTGGCATTTACACAGAATCACAGAATTGTTGAGGTTGAAAGGGGCTTCTGGAGGTCATCTGGTCCAACCTCCCTTTTCATCTCAAGCAGGGCCACCTAAAGCCATTTGCTCAGGACCACATCCAGACAGGTTTTGAATATCTATCTCCAAGGATGGAAACTCCACAACCTCTCTGGGCAACCTGTTCCAGCACTCAGTCAACCACACAGTGAAAAATGTTTTCCTGATGTTCAGATGGAGCGTCTTGTGTTTCAGTTTGTGCCCATCACCTCTGGTCCTGTCACGGGCACCACTGGAAATAACCTGTCTCCATCTATCTTCTTTACACCCTCCCTTCAGGTATTATATGCCACTTTGAGACTTTTCTTCTCCAGGCTGTACAGTCCCAGCTCTCTCAGGCTTTCCTCATAGCAGAGGTGCTCCATCCTAGTGTCCCTTCTCTGGATTCTCTCCAGTAAGCCCATTTGTCTCCTGTTCTGGGGAGCTCAGAGTAGGCTGAGGGAATGTGTCACTGACCTTCTGTGGTGGGTTAGCCTTGGACCACTCAGCCACTCACTCACTCACTCCCCCTCCTCAAGGGCACAGGGGGAGAAAATAGGATGAGAAAGCTTGTAGGCTGAGATAAAGGCAGGGAGATCACTTACGAGTCTGCCAGGGGCAAAACAGACTCAACTTGGAGAAAATTAATTTACTTTAATCCATTGCCAATTAAAATAGATTCAGGTATTGAGAAACAAAAAGACAAACATTGAAACAACACATTTCCTCCTTCCTTTCCCAGGCTCCATTGCACTCCTTCACTCTCGACTCTTCTCCCCTCTGCTGAGCGGCGTGGGTAGGGGTTGGTTTGATCATTCGTAACAGCTCCTGTCTGCCACTCCTTCGCAGAATCATAGAATCATTTACAGAATCATGCAGAATCATAGAATCATTTAGGTTGGACAAGACCTTTAAGATCATCAAGTCCAGCCATTAACCTAGCACTGCCAAATCTACCACTAAACCATGTCCCTAAGCACCACATCTACATGTTGCTTAAATACTTCCAGGGATGGTGACTCAACCACTTCCCTGGGCAGTCTGTTTCAATGCTTGACAATCCTTTCACTGAAGAAATTTTTCCTAATATCGAGTCTTTACCTCCCCTGGTGGAACTTGAGGCCATTTCCTCCTGCCCTATTGCTTGTTACTTGGAAGAAGAGACCAACACCCACCTCACTACAACCTCCTTTCAGGTAGCTGTAGAGTGCAATAAAGTCTCCCCTCAGCCTCCTCTTCTCCAGACTAAAGCACCCCAATTCCCTTAGCTGCTCCTTGTAAGACTTGTGCTCTAGGCCCTTCACCAGCTTTGTTGCCCTTCTTTGAACATGCTCCAGCACCTCATACTTTTCCTCTGCTCCAGTGTGAGCTACCCTGGAGCAGGGGTAATCCTGCTGTAGTGTGAGTCCTCCATGGGTGCTGCAGTCCCTGTCAGTAAAACTCTGCCCTTGTGCCTGGAGCACCTCCTCCTCCTCTTTATCTGACCTTGGTGCTACCTATGCTGCTTTTCACTCTTGTTTTTCACTCCTCTGCCTGTTCAGAGGTTTTTTGCCCTTTCTTAAATATGTTCTACTAAAGGCACCACCAGCTTGGCTGATGGGCATCCATTGGCTGGCGTGGCTGTGTCCTGCATGGGGCAGCTGAGACCTCTTCTTACAGAGGTCACCCTAGCACCCCCCTGCTACCAACACCTTGCCACAGACATGCAGTACACCTTCCCCGGACCTGTGCAGCTTCTGTGTTAATGTTGTCATCTCTACTTCTCTGCCCTCCAGTTCCGTGCCTGTTGCGTGACAGATATATGTCCTCCTGCTGATGTCCCGAGCTTGTGGTACCCAGCCGGAGGCCAAAAGCTTTCTCTGAGCACTTGCTGCCTGCCATTCCTACCAACTGAATTTAGGCACTTAAATACTTTCTAAGGGTTTGGCCCTAGGTAATTTCTGGAAACTTAACACTTACTAAGAAGTTAAAAATTATACCCTGTAATGAGCTTGGGTTCACTTAGGCCTAGGGAGCTTGCCTAATAGGAGTTTGACCAAGTGCAAGGAGAAACCTCAATATATGACCCTGTGCTTCTGTTCTTCTTTCAAAATTCTCAGTGAAATGTCCTCATTAGTAACTCTAGCAAAGGATATTATTGTCCCTCTGTTGTTAAACTGAGAGGAGAAGCTTGAGAAGTGCCTTTCATTTACTTACCCATTTCAGTTGCAGAGAATAGTGCAGACTTGGATGACTGAGACTAGTATTAGGTTAAACATCTTTGTTCTTCTTTGTTTCCTTTTTCTTTATTTCCTGCACTGAAAAAAATAAAAAAACCTAAACAGAAGCAATCAGAGAACCCCATCCATTTCTGAGTCTGACGGAAAAAGGATTTGAGAATAAAGTGAAAATACAATCAGAATTACTTTAAATGTCATAGACTTCAAAATAAAAAATACTGAGATAATTCCCACTCTGGATCAAAAGCCAAAACAAACTTGTTTTTCAGTGGATCCCACTGTGATACTATGACTGCTCTTTATAGGACTGAAAGATATAGCAAATTATTATTTCATAGCAGCTCTGCTATGTATAACCATTTTTTTTTCTTTTTTCTTCCTTTGATTGATTCTACAGCACCAAGAGTAAGAGACATGATTCAGAAACACTGAAATTCTAAGCGTTGAAGGGGTTATTCCTGTTGCACAAACACAGTAACTGTGGAGCTCATAGTATGGAAGTGGAGCATAAGAAGCCACCACTGGTAAAGACCCAGAGGTACGTGGTGACAAAAGCATACTGCAGCATCAAAGTGAAGAATTGAAGGCCCTGAATTAGGTGCCTGTAGTCCTGTGATTAAGGCAGGCTTCCAGAGCACAGCAAGCATGGAGCTTAACCTCTTGTATTTGGTGGGGAAATTTAACCCAGGTCTCCCACCTGCTGGGAGAACATTTTATATAAAATCAGTGATTTTCTCTGCTCAGTTCTTTAAAAGAAGTATTCCTGGCTCCCAGATAGACAGAAACATCTGTATGATGCCTCAAGAGAGATGTCAGAAGTCTAGGGAAAGGAGAGAAGTGGGAGGATATGAAGTCTGTTTTCCATGAATTTTTTTTCTTGTTGCCTATTTCTAGGGGGTTCTGCTTAGTCTTGTTTTTTAAAGATTATTATTGTAGCGCACCTGCCTCTTCCATTGCATTGCACTTGGGTCTGTGGCTCTGGCATCTGCATGGGGAACCAGAAGGGAGAGGGGAATGGTGGGAGGAGGAAGAACAGGAAAAGCAGGTAACTAAAACTGTCTGCTGCAACTCCGACATTTACATGCCCATCCTCGTCACTAAATCTAGTTCTTAGCCCCCTTCTCCCAAAACTGAAGAAGGCCAGCCTTATGGCTGAGAAGTGGCCAAAGGAAGAGATCTGAACCCTCCCTGGGAGACTGCCACAGCTGCATAGGCTGTACTCCGTTCACGGAGGAGGGGTGGCTCACCTCCCTCCTGTTGGCTCTGTCCCAAATTCCATATCGGTTCACCACCCCGAGAACAGGGAGCCAAACAAGCGGTGTCTCCCTAGCCCAGCAACGGCAGGGAAGGACCCGATTCCCTGTTTCCTGCTCCCATAGTCATACTGTTGTTTTATCCAGTTACTGTTTCATGTAAAATGCACACAATGTCCATGTTCAGGAAGCAGAGTTTGGACTATATTTCAGTCACCGTGTCAAAAACATTGCTGTCTCTCTTGCATTCCCCACCATTCCTTATTATTCCATGAAACATGTCTTAGTTTCCATAGAAGCAAAGTCCCAAGTAGTGTGGCAGCTTCCCTCCTCATCTGCCTTTGCCTTGTAAATAGCTTTTTGCTTGGGCACGTTTTTAGGAAACAGGAGATTTTGCTTAAAACACCTCTGAAATTTGGAGAGAAATGCTCTAAGCTTTACTTCACAGCCCGAAGAAGTGATGCTGCTGCCTCCTCCAGAGGCTGCACTGATGCACAGAGCAGCGCCTACCAGAGCAGACCCCAAGAGAAAGCAGTAAGAGGAACACTTTCTGGGCTCCAGCATAAGATAGGTCACCTAACCTTGACAAGACGGACATCTCAGATATATGAAGAATCAAAAGTAGGTGAGTCAGGGACAGTAATATTAAAAATACAGGTGTCTATGGGCACTGGACGTCTTGAAAGATAGTTGGCAGATTTTCTGATGGTTCTGAGGATTGAAATTTTGGATTTAAGCATATAGACACCATTTAAGTCCCAGTTTAGGTGTCTAAATCCTTTGGGGTCTGGAACAAAAAGCACAAATCATGCTATCCATGTAGCTGACGTCTGCCTCGGTGGTAAGTGCAGAGAGAAGCATAACAGAAAGTAAGCTTGAAATAATGCCAGTTACCTGCTTTGAACGTTAAGATGCAGGAAATGCAAGCTTCACTGTTTGAGCTTTTCTATTTTATTTAAAAGTTTCACTCTATTATCTCTTTTAAAATTTGGCAGTGGAAACAGTAAAGGTAGGAGTAAAAATAAAAACGGGAAAAAAATAAACATATGCTCAGAGTCTGAATCTCAGTAGCCCTGCCTAGTTACTGCTGTCTACAACTTGTAGATTTCTGTGTGTAAAAGGTAGCTAGATGCATGACTGCAGTGAATTAAATGTGTTTGTAGAGATATAAATACAGAAGCATTTCTCAGAATTTAGACTTTGAATTTCTGAACTATAAAGCTGTTACTTCATTTACTTTTGACTGTTGCATGTTTAGCTATGAGACAGGACTATTTGCTCTGCGTGTTATATTGCCTGTCGGCCACAGTCATTATGGAGCTCTGAGTGGAGAAAGAGTCCATGGAATATTACAAAGGAAAAGTAATAATGAATATAAAAGGTCAGTGTAAGCAACACAGCTGCCCTGCCAGCTAAGCAGCAGCAAGTTCATTAGATGTCCAGGTTATACATTCCCTAACTCTTTAAAGTAAATGCAATAATTGCCAAACACATATTTCTGCCCTGGTTGTGCTGAGCCACAGCTAAAACATAAGGTTCAAGTGAACACATTCACTTCACAAAAAACATTTCTGGATCACCCAGACAGCATCCCCCTGGTCCATGTGCAGTGGTGATCAGAGGAGCACCCTTTGAGGTACAAAACATTTCGTCCAGGCATAGCTAGAAGAAATCAAGAACCTAGGGAAAGCCAGCATACTGCCATAGTGAACAGGTAGTATGACAAATGTCAATCACACCAAAAAAAACCCCAATGACCAAAGAGGGAAATGCAGCTAAATGTAATGGAGTGGAAAATAATACTACAGGTATAATAATGCCTTTGTGTTCAGGTGGAATAGTGTCCAGTTCTGGACAATAACAGCATTACAGGTTCATGGGCAGGAAAATGAAATGCTGAGAGAAGAAAGATTTCTCTATAAGAAGCAAGTCATTTTAGAAAAGAGAGTAATTTTACGTAAGAGATGAATAACGTGGGTACATTGTAAGTAGGACTAAGGTGCTTGTTTTTCTTTACCCAGAGGAGAACAGGTCAGGAATTTTCTGCATTGTCTGAAGGCACTGCACTGAGAGGAAATACTTGTTTTCACATGATACATAATCAACTCCTTGCTGAAAAACAGCATTATACCCAAGAGGTTTGTAAGACTCAAAGTACATGTTGATATGGCTAATGAGAAACACCACCACTGCTGAACATAGCTTCAGAAAAAAAAGAAATAAAACCCTTCATGCTCCAGTGCAGAAGACAAAGACTAACAAACAGAAGCCAGGGAGAAACTTTCTTTAGCATATAAGGACAGAATTTTTACAACTCTGAGAGAGGTTACTAGCCTGTATGGATCCGTGGTCTAAGTTCCTACCCAAATATGATCAGGGTTGTGAGGGCCTTTCCATTTAAAGAAAATACATGATCAGCCTTCAGCATAACAGACTACACCTTAAACTTCCGGATCTGATGCACAATTAGAGTTCAGCAGTGCTTGAGCAATGGCTTTACCCCAGCAACGAGGAGGAAAGAGTTCTCATGCTGGAACAAGGAAATGATGTTCTGATCAGCTGGTTTTGCATTGCCAGTATTTGCGTTGGCTCCAAATCAAGAGTGTTTGCAACTTTAGATATATCTAAAAGAGACTTAGAAACAGCTGTGATTGATTGATTGATTGTTTTTTTAAAGTATTGCTGTTACATTTCATCAGATCTGCCAAGCCTCAGCTAGAGGAATTAACCAGGCAATTTGGCGTAAGGAAGGAAGTGGATGAGGATGTTTCTAAAACTTGTCTCCCAAAAGTCACCACGCCAGCATTGCTAGTCCTATTGAAATGTTCCTATTTCAAATGCTCAATAACCATGGAAAGCATAAAGGAAAATGAGATTTGGTGGACAAAATGGAGATTTTTTATAACAAAAAATTCTACTTTCTCCATTTTTTATGTTTTTTCATTTTTGTCTATTGCCTTCTTACAATGTAAGTCACATATCAAGGATTTTTCATTATGGTTATTTTGAAATAAAAATGCTGTTACTTTTCTGAGCAGGTAAAAACTAACAAACTCTTTAGCAATAATTTAAACTTCAAATCGAAGTAATTTTTAACAGTGTAATACATGTTCTGGTTTTTATTTAGAGAAGAACTTTTCAATACAAAATGATATTCTACATTACATGGTATAAAGTATTTCAAGAGAGGAGTTTAAGCCAGAAATCTCATTAGCAGGAGCTGCCATCTCTTCACTACTTATTGCTCTTTCACGTTCTCAGCAAAATTATCTCTAACAGTTGTCATCCAACCAAGGGAAAATAATATCCTTTCACGCAGTCCTAGAGCAGTCCTTAAGGACAACTCTGACTTCATTCTCACAAGACTGGTTGTCCTCTCCTGGCAAATGTATCCAGATAGTCCCAAAGCCGTGCATACAGTTATGTCCCTAGCACAGGCAGAATTTACTTGCCCATCAGACTGCTCTGTTCTACATATGGACTCATTTACTACTGCAGAGAAAAGGCTTTTGTATGTATTCCTGTGGTTTTGGAGTGAATTTTTCATCAGTTTTCTCCTGAAAAAGACAATGAGCAGTCTTGATACAAAAAGAACATCTTTTTAAAAGAATAGGTCTTTGGAGTAACTTAAAATTAATAATTAACACATTAAAGATTACTGATGTTTTCTCTTTTATTTCTTCTGCTCCCTCCCCCCTCAGTTTTTATTGTCGTTGAGAAGAACTGTGTTAGATATGAATATGTCCCTTTTGAAACCCTAGGAGTTTCTTTTGCTGTCTAAAATTTTTATCACTTAATAACTCCTTGTGCTTCTTTTCTAGTTACCTTCAAAGATTTCTTAACAGGACCGAGCTGAATATAAGGTTTGGGACATGCCAGTATTTTCTCTCTTTCTACATGAAGAATGTGTTTCTAAAGCAATTCCATTTGTTGTCATTTGCGGGTTACATGTTTTTCTTTGTTGCAACCTTTTCTCAATTCTCTGTGTGTTTGCAGAAAGAAATGTATACTGGTTTTATTGTCACCCTATGTTTTTTCTTTTCACTTTTTTAAAATAGATTTCCCAAATCAATTTTCTTCAACCTTTTCTCAGCATGTGAATGAAAGTAAAACTCTAAATTGCTTTTCATTTATATTAACATCTTCTTTTCTCTCTCAATGAGTGTGCTTCCATCTCAGAAACTAATCTCCCAGATATTCATTTGCTCCGCACTTCATTCCATACGCTGTTCTGGTAGCCTGTGCATTGTTTTGGAATAAACCAAAGGTTTCTCACAGCAATACAAATCACAGGAAGGTTTCCCTTGCTTTCTGAAGGGTCATTATCAGAATATGCTCAGTGATCTGCATGTCAGGCTCGTAAGACCTTTATTTGCTCATTTAAAGGATACAGTAAATCAGGAATTGCTCTAGCAGCTTTTTAAATGGCAGATACATTCTTCAAATGATCCATTTCCCTTTCAACGAGAATATAAATGTCTGACACGGTTATCCAGAGTGTCTTTTCTGAGCTGGGCACTGATTTTTCTTAGTTATTTTTGTGTTTTGTTATGATATGGCGATGGCATGAAGCTCATTTCTCCTACTTTCCTTGAAAGCCGGAAACAAAGTTTTTCTACACTTTTTTTCTTTTCATTGTTCCTCACATTTAATTTATCATTTTAACAAGTGAGTGAATTTATTCACTTTTATAGCTAATCAAAACTTTACATCATTACACTATTTACTATTACATAGTGACACATATTTTAGGAATGTGGAAAGATAGGTATGGAAATGTTGGCTGGGATGAGTTGTTCATCCAGACCAGCATCCTGTCACCAACAGCACACAAGCTTTGAGGAATATTCATTAAGGAAATAAAGTGCAGGAATATTCACCATAGACAATTATGAAAAACCTTGTCCACAGTGAGAAGTTTGTCTTTATTAGTAAATAAATTCGTTTGTGACTGGCGACACAGTGATTTTATAAATTACGTACTATTTTCACTCCAATAGATTTGATATTGCTGATGTCTACATGTATGTGCAAACCGTTGTGCTTGAGCTCCAGGATGGACCCTCATCAGTTTATATCCAAACCTTACACCTTTGTGTGCTAAGCTTATCTTAATAGCAAGAAACGATAATTTACTTTACTTCCTCCTCCCTGTCTGCAAAATAGAATTGCTTGCCTGCCTCTCATTTGAACCAAGCACGGCACCAGGCTCGGGAGCCGCGTCTCGCTGCCTGGGGTAGCAGGGCCCGGGCTGCGGGGGACCCGCTGCCCCGAGGATGCAGATGGGGTCCCAGGCTCCGGATATTGGGCACCGCCGGAGGCGCAGCACAGGCGTTCAGGGCCTCTCTGCAGTCTGAGAGCTGCCTAAACCATTACAGAAGTGGCGCCTGTTCTCCTAACCTACATATGTACTTAAACGGTTCCAGCATTGACCTAATCCTTAAGGCTCGGTGGCAGTGATTTCTACTCCTATGTTTTGCGTATTTCCCCCCCTCCTCATGGCTATGTTGGTTGACTTTCAGTTTCACTGAAGGCTTGCTTGTTCCTGTGTTAGGACAAAATGTAACTGTAAAGAATACCTGCGTATTTTTCATATAGCATTCGGTATTTTATATAGTCCTACCGTACCCTTTTAAATTAATCTCTTTCACAAACTAGACAAGCTCCGTCTTGGCAATTTCTCATCATTGAAATTATCCCATGCTCTTAGCAATTTTCATCACCTATTTCTACATCTCCTTCATCTCTTTTTCAAATAGATTGACCAGGATTGAGCACATCCTGTAGGTGAGGGCACATCACTGACATAACACTTTCAGAAAGGCAGTCTGTCCCATCCTTTTACACAATAATATCTTATTTGTTGCTTTGAGTTTTTTTTTACCACTGCTGTACATATTTTCTTCCACAGCATTCACTGTAAATCAGGAAAGCAGAACCCAACTGACTTGTTCAAATAGCTTCTTAGGATCTGCAGTATCACCTTATAGACAGTATTTCATCTGTCATCGTGTTGCTCATTTCACTCTCTGACATTCCCGGCCCTTTCATTTACCTTAGGATTTATCTTATTTTACTGAATGCTGTTTTGTTCTTCTCCTCCATTTTAGAAGCATGCTCCACACCATTAATATTAAAATTAAAAAAAAAAAACCTGCTTCCAGATTGTTTGTTAAAGGAGATGGTCAACATGTACGGAGTTACCACAAGAATTTGTGGTTCAACATTGCCACGTAAAAAATTATTTTGCGTTTTATTTGAGTGGTTAATGTGTGAAAATCTGATGCTACCTAGACATCTAGCAGCTTGCCCTGTCAGCCTAGTAAGGCACTTGTATACCCAGAGGGATAACCTGGAGATGTGTGAAGGTATAGGTGAAAATGTCAGCTAAAGCATCTGCTCTGAGAAGATATTCCTGGCTCACTGATAACCTAGGCAGGACTACATGTTTTTTTTTTTTTCTATTCAGTGTCTGATAATGGTATATTCTCTGATTCATGTGTTGCAAATTTTCAAAGCTGCTATCAGGTTGATTCTTCAAACACTTTTTGAGCTGTCATTTCTTTTTTGAAAGTAATCGATTTTTAATAAAAAATCTTCTTTCCTCATAAGAAAACAAAATCGAAGAAACAAAATGTCTCTCTTTGCCTCTTAAAAGAAAAAAAGTGTGTGTGTGTGTATTTGCATGTATAAAAGTTTTGGTGTTTGCCATATTCATCTTGATTTTTGTTTCAAATAAATAAAATCACTTTTTTTTTGTAGGGACAGTTGGTATTAAGGTTTTTGCTATACAGCGTGGAATACTGTTAACAAAACCTGACAATGTTCTGAGTTTCTAGGAAACATATTGTCATCTTCATGCTTGGATGCCTGAGACTGGATATTTTCTACATGTTGTTATTATCCATCCTAAGTTGTGTTGTTGTCTTTGACATTTCACTCTCGTAAATGCAACGCTGAATCAATGGGTCTTAACATCTTACCTACGTTGTGGCATGGTTTGACATACCTAATGATTTCTGCAGCCAAACCCAAAAGTTAGCCCTCAGTGATGTGCTTTCTTGGATGCTACAAATAAGCATCCAGTTTTGACATCCATGTTTGTGAACGGACAAAACACTCTGTAAATAGCTCATGATACAAAAAGTTTATCCAAAGTCTGCCTTTGCACTGAGTGGATTTCATTTACATATGGTATTTGTCATGCAGTAAATTTAGAATTCTAAATTGAAATTGTAGGAAATTTTATATAGGAGATTGAAGGAAATAAAAATAATCTCTCTATTGATAAATAAACCTAATTAGTTTTCTATTGCCACCTTCAAACAACAAGGTTAAAAAAGAGCATCATAGAAATGGTCTAGACCGTGTAGGTAACTTTTCCAATCCTTTAATTCCTAAGACATGCACTGACTTTGCTAAGGCTGAGATTGGTTCGCGTCGTCCAGTCTTGGATGTAGAACTCTGACACGCTGACAGAAACCTGATTTCCCCTATAAGGCTATAAGCTGCTTAAAGATATTCAACCAGAAAAATCTATAGCTTCTATAGTGCTTTCAAGATCTAGACTTCCCTTCTTTCACCTGGCAATGTTTCCTGATCAAAATAAACGCAACTTTTAAAATGAACAAGTAATGATGCTGAAAGATATCTTAAATTGAGAACAACTGGAATTTAGCAAAGAAAAAACATTTTACTTCCACTTGTGGTTGAATCAATTGAAGGTTTTTTTTGTCCGAGTTTTTTATTGTTTTTCCTTTCAAGAACCACTGAAAAGAGAACTAAACAAGGCCCAAAGAATAGACAAGAGTGAATGATGGATTCCAGAACTTCTAATCTATTCTTCTCTGTTGTAGTTAGCATAAATGCTTTAAGTGCTGGGGAAGGGCGTTCAGTCTTGTACTTCTACGATGACATTTCTGAACCAGTTCAATGGGTTCTCTTCCATTTCATTTTGCCGCAAGTTTTACCAGCAAACAGAGCAGAACTGCTGGTGCTCCATCCTCTCTGACACGATGGAGATCGCATTATAAGTATCCTTTCATTGATTCTGTTAATTAAATACAGTTATAGACCAGATATTAAGAATAATAGCTCTTTTTCTCTGAGTTTCATGGATAGCCAAGTGGCTTACAAAAATGTGAAAACTTTTCTGATATTTTTTCAGTGAGGATTAAAATTCAAGTGAAAGAATTAACCTATCTGCCTCTGTGCTCCACAGGGATTTTTATTATTCAGATTTATTCATTAGAAAACTTGCTATTCATGTTTGCTCTATTTGCTTTCATTAAACGTTTGGCATTAAAGGCCTTCCGATTGCATTTCTAACTAAAAAATAAAATAAAAAACTGAGGGCTATGATATAAAATTCATACATCTTGACCAATATAAATGAAGTATTCTTTTAATAGAAAATAGTAGGGAGTAAACAATAGCAAGCAAATACAAATTAAAATAAATAAAAAACCAATAGTGAAGATGTTTACGGTCACTGAAGTGTAAATTTCTTCTTATGGAAACAAATATGCTGCACCTGCATCATGATTTGTATTTTGATATACTGCAATTGTACTGGTTTTCATACATTAAGCTCCTTTACAAAAAACACCATTAATCAGAAGAGATATAAATGTAATATTCTTCTTTTGCTGGCAACAGAATAAACGTGTGTTGTGGTTTAACCCGGCAGGTAGCTAAAACAACCACACAGCCATTTGCTCACTGTCCCCACCCCCGTGGGATGGGCAAGAGAATCAGAAAAAAAAAAAGATACAACTTGTGGGTTGAGATAAAGACAGTTTAATAGGACAGGAAAAAAAGAGAATAATAATAATAGTAATAATAATAATGATGATGATGATGATGATGATGATGGTAATAATAATGATAAAAGAATATACAAAAGAAGTGATGCACAGCACAATTGCTCACCACCCACTGATGGATGCCCAGTTAGCTCCTGAGCTGTGACACCTCCCCAGACAACTCCCCCAGTTTATATACTGGGCATGACATTATATGGTATGGAATGTCCCTTTGGCCAGCCTGGGCCAGCTGTCCTGGCTGTGTCCCCTCCAGCCCGCTCGCTGGCAGCCCAGCACAAGAAGCTGGACTGTCCTTGACTGTTTCACAACTACTAAAAACATCAGTATGTTGTCAACATTATTTTCATCCCAAATCCAAAACACAGCACTGTACCAGCTATCGGGAAGAAAATAATTCTACCCCAGCTGAAGCCAGGACAACGTGGTTCCCTACCATGGTGCACTACCAACCTACTCAATGCTTCTATGAACAGATTTAAAAAATCATGGGGAACAGTTGTTAGTGAAAAAAAAAAAAATGTCCTCCAGCTGTTGTTCCCTCAGCGTGAAACTAGTTCTCTAAAAGTCTCTTCTAATTTTGTTGTTCTTTTCAGTTGGACTAATTCCCACCTGGCAGGACGGCTCTCCTGTACCAGAGTCGCTGGCTTCTCTGGGCTGGCTGCGGTGGTCCGTCAATCCGTGGGCTCAGGTGACCCTTCTTCCGGATGAGGTTAATCCTTGACCAAACAGCTGAGCTCAAGCCTTGCAGGTTTGGGTCTGACTGCGGTATGGCATACACCTTAAGGCAGGCTCCATGTCTCCTGTTCCCCAGGGGTGGCCTGGATGCTGGCCTGAGCGAAATGGCTGGTGCCTCTGTGGAAAGTCTTGGGTAACTGAATTTTCAGATCTCCTTTACTTGCCCTGTGGGCTTTCCCCGGCACTCTGTGCTCAGCACAGCCACCGCCATCAGAAGAGCCCCTTTTTTTCCTGCAGCAGGGGAAGGCAGGACTTGCTGGCAGCAATATGGACACAAAGCTCCAGGTCACAGGACCAACCTGTGCTACCAGCCACTTCGAGGGTCACTCGGCAGCAGTCCCAGGTGCAGCCTCTGTCTTATCTTGCCTCACCCTGGACTGCATGGAGCAGAGCAACTGTCGTGAAATAATTAATTGTAATAATATAATTTCTGTGACAGGGATATCTCTGGTGATGTCTGACTCCCTCAGCCTGCTTTTTTTATCTAAGCCTGCATCACCACGTCCTTGTCCCCTCAGACTTTTGTCCTATCCCCCGCGGCCCCACGGTGCCTTGCTGGCAGCGCCATTAGATCTCCCCAGTCAGTGGCCGTGACGCTTGAGCCCCGGTGGCCGGTCGCTGCACTCACATAGCAACTCCTGGGCAGCGCATAGGTGTGGGGCCAAGCTTAGAGTGCCGTTCAGGAAGAAGAGACATATTGAGGTGAAGCTGCTTAACCCTCATTAACTCCCCGGCCATCTCCGGACTGCGTTTGTTCTCACAGAACGTTTCTAAACAGCTTTGTGAAGACAAAGGCTGCGTGTGAGGAGCAGCCAGCCCCACCGTGACGGGGGCACCAGCTTGCCGGGGCAGGGGGGTCTGAGCCAGCGCTCACCCTCCGCCTCATCTCAGTACACTTGGGTTTAAACACTACGAAATGGGATCGTCTGTGAGCCCTCCTTTGGAGGTCACGTTTCCCTAGCGCTTTGCCCTGGAGCTGCCGTGGGTTTGCTCGCTCACCAGTTAGATGTATGTAAGGGCAGCGCGGCCTAAAGATTTTAACTGCTTTTCCAGGACAAAGAAGGCAGTAATGAATCGAGCAGCATTAATGAAGGGCAGTGAAATGGCGTTCGACCACGCTCCCAACCCCAAAGTAGTCATTAATGTTAATAGGAGTCTCCTCCGTGCCCCTCTCCCCCACGCGCAGAGAGCTCACGTCACGGGAAGCATCAGGACAGCACTCCTTGGGGCACTTGAGGTCAGCTTCAGTCCCTCCAACTTATTCCCAGCAGATCAAAGGTCAATGCAAATAGAAAATCTCTATTAGTTACTTCTTAAGTGTATATTCACAACAGTTAATGCCACCTATTTTGGGTCAGTAGCATGAATCCAGCAAGGCCAGTTGAAATGAGGACCTTCAAGTAAAAAAACAAAAAGAAAAGGAAAAAGAAAAGAAGAAAGAAAACCAACAATGATAACGCTATGTTTCCTCAAAATAAATTTGTTAGTGCTTGTATATGATTAAGTGAAAAAAAAAAAAAATCCCTGGATTCTCCAAGGAGTTGTACAAGAGAGGTCAGATATTTTGGTCACTTAATCTGTGTTATTTTGTTACCCTTTTTTTTCTTTCTACTTTAAATGGGGTTGAAGGAAGCTCCTATACTAGTGATTACAGAAATGGGAGTCTGTTAGGCAAGAGACGATTATTCTAGTCGCATGCTGAGCTATTATTTTCTAGGCAAATTTACACATGAAAATATGAGGTTACTTAAATGCCAGGACAATCTCCGTTACTGATTGCTACTGTTCATCTGAATTATTGCCAGCTTTTGAGCAAAAAAATAATAAACAAAAGTCCAGACTGAGGAAGAAACCCAAGTACAGGCCAAAGCCATTTTCCTGCAGAGCTGATGCGACTCAGAGCCCGACGCAGCTCCGGAGGAGAGGAGCAAGCCCCTGGCCCAGAGCAGCCGATGGTGTTAACGCCTTTCAGCTCAGGAGACAGGCGAAGGTTTGGCTGTTTGAGTCCATGCCTAACATGAACATTAATTCCTGAAGAGCACAAATATTTGCTTTTAACCTATTGATCAGAGGCCACCAGAGACGTTAATGCAGATCCCAAAAACTTGTATTTTAGCTCAAATTCAGTCTTATGTCAATATTAAGTCAGCCCTGAGTTGTTGCCTTTTTTATAGAGATAGTTATACTCACATTCTTGGCAAAGTGTAGAATTATTTATATTCATGTGTACTTTATAAGATAAATTATATAATTTTTGAGAAAATCACAGTGATTTGTAAAAGTGCATGCATCAGTAGAATCCACATTTGCCTGACAGACCACATCTGTAAATTGGATGCTTCCCACTTTACTATAGTTTTACTTCAAATATCATTTAAATGTTTTATATGAGGGAAGAGGGGGAGGAGATATATCAGACCTGCCAAGACATTCACAAGGCATCTCTATATATTAATACTGTATGTATGCTTGGTCTGTGCTTTATACAAGAGATAATCAGGAAGAAGGTGATGGGGTGAATAAGAATGAGGTTCCCAAAGGGTCAGGAAGGAGGAAGGAGAGAGGACTCTTGGCAGTAAGTTCAGTTCGAAATTCAAATTGTGTCTAGGAAACACAAAGTAGAAGCAAAGAATGGGAAAATTAGATACCAATGCCTGATGTGAGGAAAAGGAAGAGATGCCTTAAGGACTTGCAGGTGGTATAACAGAAACATGGAAAAGGTGATACCACAGCTCAGGAGTGTACGAGAGGGCAAGTATGCAAGCAGAGGAAGCTTAGAGAAGAGGAAGGAAAACAAAATAAGAGTTGGACAGGCGGATGGAAACAGAGGACACCAAAAAAAAAAGAAAAAGTGTGGGAATCACAGGAGAGAAGGAGTAAAGTAAAAATAATGGTGACAAATGGTCAATCAGTATCAGCAGAATCATGAATCACAGGAGCTGTAAATTGGTGCGGTACCAAATCTGTCAGATGATTGCACAATCAGGAGGCATCACAATAAAAGTAGGCAGGAGATCAGTACGCTGGAGGAGCCAGGTTCATCTTTTACATGACTCCAGTGAACTCACTAGATTTGTACTCAAGATGAAATGTGCCCCAGGAGATCAGTTGCTCATGAGATTTCAGATCAATAAGCAACAGGGTGGATAATTGATATGGCAGTTAATAAATGGGGATTTTATGGTAATAACAATGATCTCTAGGTAATGAAATCATCTGTATGGCAGCAAATCAACAGCAGCAGATGACTCTAGCAAACCACAATGGATTATCTTAGAATGAAATATAAGAAAATCATATTCCTTTCAAATTCTATTAGCCACAAACAATTAAAATGACCCCAGATAGAAACTGGACACAGATGTTAAAAACAAATTAAATGGCAGGGTAATTAAAAACAAGTGGAGGTAACAGTTGCCAGGTTATCAAAAGTGACAGACCAGAGAAATGGTGTAATATGAAGCTTGAACAGTTCAAAACAAGGGAGAGGTCAGAAGAAGAGCGAGGGATGCGGCACAGCACATCCTAAAGAAGGGCCAAGCCCACAGCACAGCGTACTTGGCACGAGCCTTGCAGGCTGATGTGCCGAGGACTGTGGGAAAAAGACAATTCTGTTGCCCTACAAACTGACAAAAAGCAGGTTGAGAATTTTTTTTGCATCACGTGCATAACAGCAGAGACTGATGACTGCTTCCAAGTCACTTTGTTGGGTACCAGAGGTTCCCAGGGGGGTATGCAAAGCTTAGGGGTTTTGGTGACTCCCTAGCAGGGGTGGTGCAGTATTTGGCACAGAAGGGTTGTCAGGGAGAGTGATGAGGCCAGCAAGGGCTTCCCCCCGCCAATGGCCCCATCCAGCTGGGTGCTGGGTGCCACATGGTGCCACCACTGGCAAACCTGAAATCATTTCTGGGAGGATGGGGAAAACACTGATCTCCTCCCTCCCCTTTTCACAGAATGAGGCTACTACTAGTGCAGCTTTAACAACCTCTCCTTCCCAGTTAATGATTTTACTGAGAATATTTTCCGAGATCCGTGTTCTCTACTTCCTCAGCACGTGTTCTCTACTTCACCTCAGCACTTTTCTCAGCACAGTGAAAACCCACGGATATATTCTTACGCAAAGGCACGGCTGTCCCCAGCGCAGTTCCCACGGTGCCGGTTTTCAGGCCGCGGGCTGCCGCGGGGAGGCGCAGGCGGGCGCGCAGGGC
>NW_010548079.1:0-338 GCF_000687285.1 Phaethon lepturus | reverse complement strand
ATGGACTCGTGGAACCATGCTCTGCCCTCCCTGAGACAGAAACAGGAACAGCCACCAGAAAAAAAACAAGATGAAGGGGATCCTGTATCCTCCTCCTGCCAGGCTGAGGCAGTAGCTCAAAGGAAAGGAGTGAATGGAGGTAGGTCCGTGCTGGGGGCGGCAGGCAAAGCCCCTTCTTGCCCACCTCACCTCCCCAGGTGCCTCTGTACAACAGGTATGAGGCTCTAGATGTGGAAGGCCAGTCCATGGATGATGTGGACGATGGTCCATCTACACCAGAGGTGTTGCCGAGGTCAGAAAGGCCTACCCCCCTGCATTATGACCACCCCCATGAGGAA
>NW_010548078.1:0-70024 GCF_000687285.1 Phaethon lepturus | reverse complement strand
CTTGGCAACTACATCAGCCAATTCCCTCCAGACTCCAGGACGCATCTCATCATGTTCTATAGTCTTGTGCATGTTCAGGTTCCTTGGGTAGTCTTGAATGTGGTCTTCTCTGACAGTGGCAGGGACTTTGCTCCTCCAGTCCTTCTCTTGCGATCTATCCCCTTGAGAGGTGTGGTAAGAGAGACTGCCGGTGAAGACTGAGGCAAAGAAGTTGTTGAGTACCTCAGCCTTCTCCTCATCCATTCTTACCAGTCTGCCATTCTTGCTCATCAAGGCGGGTATGTTTTCTTTGACCTTCCTTTTCTGGCTGACATACCTATAGAAGACCCTCTTACTATTCTTTGCATCCCTTGCCAAGTTCAGCTTCAGCCGTGCCTTGGCCTTCCTGACCCTATCCCTACACAACCAGGCAGTATCCCTGTACTCATCCCAGGATACCTGTCCCTGCTGCCACTACCTGTGCATTTCCTTCTTGCCCTTTAGTTTGCCCATCAGCTCTCCACTCAGCCATGCTGGCCTCTTGCCTGCCTTTCCTGATTTCTTACACCTGGGGATCGAGAGCTCTTGCGTTTTCTGGAAAGCATCCTCAGAGACCTGCCAGCTCTGTTCTGCTCCCTTGTCCCTGAGGGCAGTTTCCCAGGGGGTCCTATTGACTAACTCCCTGAAGAGCTGGAAGTTCCCTTTCCTAAAATTCAGGGTCCTGACCTTCCTCTTTGCCTGCCCCATATCCCTCAGGACTGCAGACTCCACCATTGCATGATCACTGCAGCCCAGGCTGCCTCCAGTCTTGTCATCACCAATTAGCTCACTTGTGTTGGTAACCAACAGTCCAGTATGGCATCCTCTTTGGTAGGGCTGTCTATTACCTGGCATAGGAAGTTATCCTCCACACACTCCATGAGTCTCCTGGATTGCCTACAGCTTGCCATGCTACTTCTCCAGCAGATTTTGGGGTGGTTGAAGTCTCCCAGCATGACAAGAGCCTGCAAGCATGATGCCTCCTGTAGCTGGAGTAAGAAGGCTTCATTAATAGGCCCACCTTGATCTGGCAGCCTGTAGCTGACACCAGTCAAAGGTTTCTTTTGTTGCCTCAGTCGCTGATTCTTACCCAACTTTCAACCTGCTCGTGGCTATTCTTCAGAGACAGTTCTTCGTGCTCTATCCATTTCTTGACATGGAGGGCAATGCCTCTGCCCTTCCTTCCTCCCTCCCCAGTCCTACAGCCTGTATCCATTGATAGCTGCACTCCAGGCATGGTAGTCATCCCACCAAGTTTCAGTAATGTCAACCAGGTCATAGCTTTCTAGCAGCATGGCGGCTTCCAAGTCCTCCTGTTTGTTTCCCATGCTGCGTGCACTGGTGTAGAGGCACTTCATCTGGGCTCTCAGTCATGTCACCCTCTTAGAGGAGCACCCTTTAGTTCCTTTGAGGTCTTTCTCTGGTGCAACAGGCTGAGGAACCTCACTAGCACCCTGTGCCTCTAACCTTGGTGTGTCACCCCACAGCTTGTCATGGGTAAGCCTGGTATTATCCTCCTCCATCTTTGATTCTCGTTTAAAGTCCTGTCAATAAACCCCACTAGCTTGGAAGCAAAGACCCTATTCCCTCTTTGAGAAAAGTTACTCCCATCTGATGCCAGCAAGCCAGGTGCCGTGTAGACCATCGTATTTATCAAAAAAACAGACATTGTGGTGGTGGCACCAGTCACAGAGCCATGCATTAAGAGACTGTGCCCATCTGTTTCTTCCTATGTAACTGTTAGCAACTGGAAGGAGGGAGGGAAAAATAACCTGGGCTCCAGATTCCATTACCAAACATCCCAAGGCCCTGAAGTCTCTTTTGATCGTCCTTGTACTAGGAGTTGCAATTGTCTGCACCACATGGCAGAGCTGTAGTGGGTAATAGTTCGAGGGCCACACCAGGCTGGGAAGGTTTCTAGTGATGTCCTTAACCCAGGTCCCAGGAAGGCAACAGACTTCCCTAAGAGAAGGGTCTGTCTGGCATATTGGACCTTCGGTTCCCCTCAGAAGGGAGTTGCCTGCAACTATAACCTCTCTTTTCTTTCCTCTTGGGGGTGGTCATGCTGCAAGGGGTAGGCCTTTCTGACCTTGGCAGCACTGCCGGTGTATCTGGACCATGATCCACTTCCTCTGCGGACTGTCATTCCACATCCAGAACCTCATCTCTTGTACAGAGGCACTTGGGGAGGCAAGGTAGGCAAGGAGAGGGTTGCCTGCCGCCCCGAGCATGGACTTGCCTCCATTTGCTCCTTTCCTTTAAAGCTACTGCCTTCAGCCTGGCAGGGGAGGATACAGGACCCCCTTGATCTTGGGTATCTTCTGGTGTTTGCTCCTGCTTCTGTCCCAGCAAGGGCAGAGCATGGTTCCTTGAGTTGATCTCTTTCTCGTACTCCCTGATGCTCCTTAACCTTTCTACCTCCTCTCATAGCTCTGCCATCAGGCTGAGCACATCATCCACCTGGTCACACCTCACACAGCTGTTCTCACTACTGCTGTTGGTTACCACTGAGAGGCTCTGGCACTCTCTGCAGCCTGAGACCTGGATGACTGCATGTTTCTATGGGAGCTCTGAGTTGCCACATTCATTCTGGTGGCTGCAGAGGATGTGGCTTTCCGCTTGGTGGGTATCATAGCGAAGCTTCTCCTGAGAGGGTGATGACCACCAACTGAACTCACTTCTTGAGCTGGTAGGGTCACTATGACCTCCCTCCTGTGCGAAATGTTGCGCCGCGTCCTGGCTGATGCGCCCTGCTCTGTTTGCCCGCTCTGGTCACAGCCCTCCTGATTGCTCACGTTCCCGAGACTGCTTTTTATAGTCATGGGGGTGGGCTGCCATTTCTCTGGCAATGCCCAGGCCTTGTCAGCATCTCCTGCAATAGCTTCTGTCTCCTGGCGGGTCTCTCTGTTGCTGTGGCATTTCCCTGCCTCAGGAAACCCCCAGTGCCCTGAGATCTGCTGCTCTTCTGTGGGCCAGACCAGCTCCGGAGCTGCTCCCCTCAGCAGCTAACTTTTTTTTTTGCTTTAAGGGAGAGCACAAACGCAGTCCCCCACTACCAGAAATTATGCAGTCTAGTTTCCCACATATGGGGAAATTGCTGATGAGAACAGATACTACATAAGATCAATCCTTTATTGACTAAATGCATGCTAAGAAGTTCCTAGAACATAGAGGTTTCTGACTGTACAGCCAAAATGTCTTTGGCACTGGAAAAAACTTGTGAAATATGATGATTAACAGAATGTGGTTTAGCCAGATGCAACAGTAGCTTTTCATTGTGCATGTGCTCATAGACAAGATATAAAAGGGCAGGCCATAAAGGTTCACAGGAGCAAGGACAGATATCCTCGAAAAAGATAGAGTCTTCCCATTATGTAAATAAGTAAAAGCCTCTGTTTTTAAGAGTAAAATGCTGTGTCAGAGTGATCTGGACCTAAGATAAAGCCGCTAGCTGGTGTGAAAAAAATTAATACTGCTTTATGGATTTTTCCTTAGTGTCCTTTATGGATTTGGCTTTTGAACATTTGCATCTTACCTACCCAGGTCTCTAGATACATACTTGCTTTTAAAAAAGCACAAAATCTAAATAAAATGGCATGACATTTCTGTTCAGATGTACAACAGCCATTAAGTTGGAGAGGGCTAGAACTGTAGGGTTCAATTTGGGCCCCATCACTTCAGTGTTTAAGGTCCCCCTCCTCCCCTAGCATTTGCATGTGTCAAATTCTAGTCCACATGGAGTTCAGAGGACCTGTATTAGTACAAAGTTGTTCAGAGTGCATTGGAAATAATGATAGCTTGAGCTAAAAAAAGAAAAAAAAAGAAGAAATTGGAACTAAAAGATGTGATGTAAAGGAAAATAAAACCCACAAAGGGCAGCACTTCAGATATTGATATCTAATTAGCCTATCTTTTTATTCCTTCCTTTATTTTTGATGCTGCAGCTGTCAGTAACTTAATATACAGCTAAGCATTCAATACTTTATTTTCTGTTTTGTTTTATACATGGCAATTGGACAGGTAGTCCCAAAGTGTTCCTTTTTATTATGGATTATTCCCAGTGAATGCTCTGGCTGTAAGCACTTTATGACAGCAAGGTTATTGTAAAATGGCTTATTTTGCCCTTTGAAGTAGAGCTATAACACTGAGAATAACTTTTATGAGGCCTTGTGGGAATCTTGTTTTTTATGAAACTCAGTGATTATGTTCAGAGGCTGGAATAGATGTTCCCATTAACTTTTTGAAAATAAAAAAAGGGAGGAAAAGGAATGAGAACATTTGCAGCTCTGATGTAGTAAACTACATTACAAGTAGTTTCCTGGATTCTCTGCCCTAGCTCTCACCCTAAAACTACGGTTAGACATGCCTAGGGACTGCAATGTACAGCAGGAATTAACTGTAACTCTATACCAGCAAGAAATTACCTAGTAGTGTTTCAGCCATTTTCTATGTCCTGTTGTGAGTGATGAAGACAGAGCACCAAGAATTGAGAAAGAGGATCTTTTCCAAGATTTTTAAGAGAAAGTTCAGGCTTTTTTTTTTTTAACACATAAGAAGAGTGGGGTGAGTGAATGAGTGCCATAATCCTGTTCTAACTGTTTTCATTTTGTGAGAGAATGCTGAATAGCTAAACAATAAACAAAGGATAGGTAATTAGACTCTTATAATTTCAAACTATAACTTTGTTTAGAGTTCTGAGTTATTAAATATAACTTTCCTCTTGCCCAGGCCTTTATGCTTATAAGCACAGAAGCAGAGATCCTAAGCCACTGTACTGTTTCTTGATCTGGTATGAAGTAGTTTCAGGAAAGCCTGTGACCCCAAATACGTGAAATACATGAGGATATCCAAGTCCTCAGTCAGGCCCCTGGCAGCAATCATGAACTGTAATTATACATGTTCCTCCATATATTACCCAACCTTTTCCTCAAATCCATCTAGTTTCCCCTAGAACTGAATACTCTTTCTTAGTGGCATGTACCGAAATTCTGTTTCCCTCTTGTCTTACACACCTGAGCTCCCAACAAAACCTTTTCATAGTAATGGAGAATTTTCTCTGATGGTAAATGAAACAAATTAATCTGAATCTAAGTCCTTACTGCCCTCCCATCTGTGATTCACCAAAAAGAGAATCCAAGTAAAGCATGTCAGAAAAGACATGGGTTACATGAAAGCACTGCAAGAAGAGCCTTTGAGATCAGTGTGCAGAAGGCAAAGATGTGCAGGGAAGATACAGTCATTTCATTGTCATGCAGCTTATCAGTCATCCTCTATCGTCATCTGCCTGAATGGAATTTTACCCTCTTAGCCGCTCTCTGTGCTCTGTGACCATATGAAAGCCCTGCAGAAGTGAAGGACAATACAGGAATGAAAACAGAACTAACATCTCAAAAACAAGTTTCAATTTTTGCTAACATTCACAAAGATTAATTGAAATACGAAGCCAGAAAAACCAGTATGAGACCCTGAAAAACAGTCTTTAGAAAACTGAATGCAGAAATGTTTAGTTACAGGGTTATAAGACTCTGTCTCCTGATTATATAACACATGGGAAAAAATACAAGGAAAGAGGTGGGAGAAAAAAAGCCATTTATACTGAAAAGCTTTTCAACTTCCTGTCATGCTTACCTTTTTTTCTGGCACTAGTGAAAAATAAAATATTTGCTGAGCTGAGGAGCACCACTGAGTTCAACATTGAGAGAATATGCTGACAAGTCACGCAGTTTCAGGGCTGCAAAGGTAAGATGCTTAAACACCCAGTGGAGCATACTTTCAGAATCCAGTTATACATGGGTTTGCATTTTCATGGGAGATCTTAAAAAGGAGGGAAGGAAGACAGAGGAGAGAATATTAACACTATCTACCAGAAAATTTAAAGAGTTTTATTTTTAGGTTACTTTTTAAGAGAAGGATTTGTTCTTTTGTTTTTAAATATAACACAAACTGCACGTATTATCTGTCTATGAAAGACACTGACAGTAGTTAGGGCTGGGACAGACCACCAGTCAACCATGAGTCAGTCATGATGTCTCCCAACCCCGTTTTTCTCCATGCAGAAATTCTGACTTGCAAATTTTGTCCTGAGAACAGACACTTCTCCCTCATCTTATTTTTACAAGCCAGTTAACAAGGGAGCTAACAGCTAGACAGTACATTTAGGAATACAGTTTGTGTTGTGTTTATGCTGGTGAACGTTGCACTTGCCACTTCCAGGACTGGTTCCCTCTGTTCACTCAGAGATGTATAGCAGCAAGGCAGATTTCCTGGCTACAGCCTCGATTATATCCCATTGAAGTTGATGTATTTTAATGCCACATTGAAAGTTAAGCATGTGCTTGAAAGTCTGAGGATCAATGTGTTTCCAGCCATCAATTCTGAGAGAGTAAAGCCCTTAATTCAGACATATTTCTTTTTTGGCTTGTTCACTAGATGTAAGACTAAGAGTACGGATTTGACTAGTTAGTTGAAGCATGCACTGCTGAGCAGCTGGCATTTGTGCCATTCATTAGCAATATAAGAACAGGTCTCCATCTGGAAGTTGCTGTATCACAAGCTTTTGTAAGCAAAAAAGTGCTTTACATTGTGTTCTTTGACACATACATATGAGAGAAATATTTGGCTATGAAGCTTTGCATAGGAGATACACAGAAGTCTGATCCTGTAGATTTCATTACTGCTGTGATAAGGCAAAACTGTTCTCTACATCAGCTACTACTAAATGCTGCTGCAGGCCTTTAGGTGATGCGTCATTGGTCATCCTTTGTATCTTCATATTTGTGAGTTGATGAGACTCTAATTCATTGAGTCCTCAAGAGAGGGGGCCACTGGTACAGGAAGTGACTAAATTCTGCTGCTTGCTTGACAGCACTAGTCTTGTTAGTCTCCTCTGTTGGAGGAGGAGAACAGAAACAGAGAAAACAGTGAAAGAAGATCATAAACTCTAAGTTATTCTTATGCTGGAAACAAAGTTTCAGGTGTTCTAAAATACATGGCAAATTTTTGCACTTTTTCTAACAAGTGAGAGTTTGCAATACTGTACTTACTTTCTTAATAGTACTTACACTTTGCAAGAATGAATCAGTCATGTGAATGTCCTCAATGGTTAAGTCAGTGTATGAGACAGATTTTAGGTTCATGCTGTTTTAAACGTAGCCTGTGAGACAGATATGTTTCTATGCATTTCTACAGAGCCTCTGAAGAGAATCCTCCATTATTTTTGTTTACTGCTCATCATTTTTTTCTCTATTATGCCTGTTTATATATATTTTATACAGGTTACTTTTTTTAATGAAAGTGCTCTTGACATTTGCGTTATAGAAAAGTACCCATATAGAGTTCTACACTGTTATCACTGTGGCTATATTAGTCTCACAGTATGTGATTTGGGGCATGCAAGTCAGCATGGTATTTAAGGTGTAAGCATGACTCTGTTACTGCTCTCAGTAATATTAACAATAACATTTCCCTATTCTACAATGTATAAACCTCTCCTGAAAACCCTTTGTTGTTGTTCTCTTTGCTTCTTTCAACCTCTTTGGGGCAACAAACATTTACAAAACAACGATCCAAATATAAGTTCATATAATAGTGAAATTACACCCTTTGCTTCTATTTGACATGCAATGTACAGCTATAGGTTATATTGAAATCATATCAAGAGATGTTTTTGCTATTAATGGAAATTTTGTTGGCCTTTGATCTCGATTTGAGATTTGGAAATCGCTTCCCTATGAAGCATTGTAATTATTGCCATATTTTGAGTTTTCATTGAAACATTATTAACAATAATAATATTATCAGAAGGGTATAATGTGTGCTTCATTATAAATTCCATCCAGATATTGTGGCATTTTGCATTAAAAATGTGTCTTAATAATCTCTTCATTACAAGGAGTCTCTTTCATATGCTGACACTTGTTTAAAATTGTCTTTTTCCACTCAGCTTTTAGATACTTTGTGATATAAAAGTGTTCCTCATTTTCATTAAGTGCAAACATAATATTCTCTTCTGGTAAACTATTATTACAATTGAAAACAATTCTTTTAATCAGTTGGTGCATTGGATTTACCAAATGTTGTGTGCTTAGAATTACTTTACATTTTAATTAGAGCTGCAGCAATCTGTTACCTAGCACTGAACTCTGATGAACAGGAGTCTCTAAGCATGTTTGGAAAAGCTCATGAATTCTCCGCTATTCACCTAATGAGCTGTCGGAAAGGTTCCATCAATAGTGTAAAAAAATTTGTTTTAAGGACCCTCCAGACATATTCGAGAAGCTTGAATGAACAAGGACTAATATAAAATGAGTGCCATTAGGCTAAATATTTCTGGAAATGTCCTTTGCTGCTGATTTAAGGAGAATTAAAGGTCATGATTAAACATTTGCTTTTGGCAGGGGAGGTGGGTGTGTTGAAATATAGATTATAAAACTTTATTATTAATAGCTTCAACATTATCTCTGGAAAGACAATATGAAGGTATTTCTAATTATCTACTTATCTGCCACAATGCAAGGGTAGATAGGGCCTTTTCTATCCTTCATTAACCACAGCACAGGGATTTGAAGAGTACATAACAAAAGAAACTTCTCTGTGGGTTTTTTTGAACCCCACAACCATTGCCTGAAATAGAATTGTGACAGACAATAGTCTTTTAATGGATTGGCAAGTGAGTGGAAATCTAGTACCTGCAGCATTTCCACAGTGTCACACATAAGATTGTGAAAGAGGAATATTCTTTTTGACAGTTTCTGCTCTAAAGGAACTGAGAGGCACCAGGTGATGATCTCTTCACATGTTAGTGGCCTATTACTGATCTGTGAATTGACAGAGACACAATAAATCATCTGTATTTTTCACAGCACAAAGGTTATGGCATAGCATCGTTTTGGAGCTTATAGGGTATGTGAATGTCACTGTACAGGATATATTCTCAGGAAGATGTGGTAGAGTAATCTGCTGTTAGTAATAGCTCTGTAAATAATTTATAGCTAAAACTTGTTGATTAGCTAATACCTTGAGTTAAAAAAATAGACATCTGATCTCTAACCGTGTGTCAGTCGTCTCACTCCTGTCATTGATAGAAATATTCCAAGTTTGTAAGAAGAAACATATGTATAAATATTTAAAAGTGGAAGAGCATGCACAGGAATATTTACTACTGATGAGGCAGTGAATAAAATATCAGATACTTACAAGCCAATATACAGTGCCCAAAGAGATTCCGGGAAAACCCAAATCACACTAAAGGTACCAGGTTCTAAGATAATTCTAAGATAATTTTTCTCTTCTTTACTATTAGCAGTTGAATCTTGGACTGCAACACAATGAACAGTCAATTAGATATTTTCTGAGAAATAAAAGATGGTTTGTTAATCTACCTCATTTAAGTTTTTCTTTACTAGCTAGAAATACAAAGTTTCAGAGACAAAGGACAATAATTTAGGTCTGCTTCTTAACTGCAACATACAACACTGTTAAAATTAATTTTTAAATAACCTACCAGTGTTATAGGCAGTTCTGAAACCAATGCATTACACTTAAGGCTGAAAGGAGAGACTGGATGTTGCAGAATCATTTATATTACATGCATTACCACCATCATTTCCTTATATCACACACATACTTTTTCCTTCTGGCTAATCTGCTATTTACAATAATAAGAAAAAAGGTTGTGGTGGGGATTGGTTGACTCAAGTTTTCTAGTCAAATCACAAATTAAGTAAAACTTCTTATGGAGAACTATTGTGTTAAGATCCCTTTGCCTTACAGAAGTAATGCAGAGACTGTAGTAACAAGTTCAACTTCAAATTTTTGGCAAATCCCAGGTATTCTGCATCAAAATCCTAATAGGTGATTGAGAAATATTAAATGTGCTTTGGGTGGGAAGTAGGTATGTCTGGAGCAGCTTAGTAGATACTAAGACTTTATCTGTGAGAGAAATCCAGAGATTACTGCTTAGATGTTGAATACTTGCAATGTTACCATATACCTGGATTCAAGTTAGGTATGTGATTAAATCTTTAATTTACGAAAGTCAAGATTTTAAAAAGCCAAGATTTTTTATGTGTGCTGCACTGTAAACATCTCACAGAAAATGTTTTATAGAAGACTTGCAGAAAAGGGAAGATTTTCATACCTGAAAGGAGGTTGTAGCGAAAAGGGTGTCAGTCTCTTCTTCCAAGAAGCAAGTGACAGGACAAGAGGAAATGGTCTCAAGTTGCACCAGGGGAGATTTAGACTAGGTATTAGGAAACACTTCTTTACTGAGTGGTCAAACATTGGAACAGGCTGCCCAGGGAAGTGGTTGAGTCACCATCCCTGAAGGTATTTAAAAGACGTGTAGACGTAGCACTTAGCAATGTTAAGTTTATGGTTGGACTTGGTGATCTTAAGGGTCTTTTCCAACCTAAATCATTCTATGATTCTATGATTTATGAGCACAGATATTTCTCAGGTATCTACATTCTATTCGTGAAGACAAAAAAGTTCCCAACAGTATACATCTATGAGCAATTAAAAATGCCAAAGTGGATGCATGTGAAGAAGATCCTTTAGACCTTTGTGCTGTTTATTTTATTATCTCATTGGTACAGTGACGCATCTATACGATGAGCTATATGGATATGTATAAATTATCTATTTATTTAACAAATGTAAACAGTTTAATAACTCTTAACGAGACGATTCACAGTAAAAATGGATTTATTTTCTTCACTCTTTTTAGATGCAAAGCACAGATTTTTTCTTAGATTTACCTAGCACACCTTTCTTATGTGTTGGTAGCATTGTTTGTATTACACAGAAGAAATGAATGTTTCATTAAATGTGTCATCTACATATAAAACTGCCTTCCAAAATAAATAATTGCCCTCCTTTTAATTAAAAATGGGGGAAATGCAGTGGACATTATTTACACTACAAAATTTGATGTGAGTCTATTGACAGCTAATGATTATGGTTATCTATCTGTGTCATAACTACATTCATACAGCATTAACATACATCATTCCTGTCCTACTAATCAATTGACTACCTATTCGGTGGACTAACAGTACTATGGATGCACAAATATCCAAGCTGGTCAGGATATTGTGTGCACATATTTTGTATGCATGTATGCACAGAAAATAAGACTTTTGTTATGCAGGTTTTATCATTAAGAAAAGAAATCCATTGGACATTCGTGGAAATTGTATGTCTTAGACCAAAATTTTTCATGTCACTGCCTGTGTCTGCTGTCTGAGGAGAGTTAGAAGATTGCTCAAAGGCAGGTTTCTGAAGTGTCAAGAATATCCACTGAATATGAAGGATAAACAATATTTATTGACTGTTGATAGATGGATAGGCTGGTCCATGAACTGCCTGATCTTTTTGAAGAGATTATTAGCACCCCGCCCCATGAGTATATCACTAAAATGTTTCGTAAAGTAGTTGTCACCATATGTTTATGGGGTTTAACAAAACAATTAAGGATGTAGATCCTCATGTCACTCAAGCTGGGTGATAGCTTTTCTGCTCTTAACAAGTCATGGTTTGCCACCGGCTAGCATATTTAAAGTTGAACTTCCTTTAACTATGGAATGGGTTGTAATATGTGGGGCTTGTTGGAGATATGCTTAAATATAAACGCATTTTTTCACTTTTGAAGATATTTGAATGCTATCATTCTTTGCTCTAAACAGTATGATGACAGCCTCTTGCCTATGACTACAATTTGTATGCATAGAAGGCACAAAAATTTCCTATTTAATACTTATGGAAATCTAGACTTAGGAAGTCAGATATGTTAGTCTCCCACAAATTATACTGGACAATGTGTTATCTTTAGGAGTACTTTCTGTTTTGTTTTGTTGCTTTTTCCAGGAAGATGTAAAGATTTCTTTTTTCTTTGACATATCACCATCATTTAGATCAATGTGATGAATTACTTTAATTTTAATAAGTGTATGTATTTGGACCTTTTGGAGAGCAACAGAATATGTAACTTATTTTTTGAAAGGTCATCTGTACCACTAGATAATTTCACTGTCTTACCCTACCCATTAGGAAAACCAGTGTAAGCGTTCTCTTTGATTCTCTGTTTACAATACCCACACATATATGTATACAAAATGGTAGAACAGGAATATTGAACTCCAGTAAAGAGTTGGTGATTTAGAGTGTAGTCCTTTACTATTAAATGTGAAATACTTCATGCAGGACAATTGAGTGACAGTCCTATAGCCTCTTGGATAGTCTGCCGTGCTCCATTTAGACTATATGTTTCTAAAGTGTTTGCGGATTTTACTAACAAATTGTTCACCAGCACTCATGTCATGACACTGATTAATGTTTGTCCACTTTTATATATTACACAGGAAAACAGCATCATCCGCTGACTTTAACAGCCTGACCATCCTCCCAGATATGAAAACAAATTGAAATACCTTGCATGAATTACCTTGTACAGTTTCACTGCTCAGAGCAAGTACAGAAAGCCTATTCACAGAGCACTGGGAGATCCAAAAGAGGGTTTTAAAGGAGATTTAAAGACAAAGGAGTAAGAAAGAGGGAACATAATGTTAACAGGAAAAGCAATTACAGGGATACTCCTGAATATTTCAACTACAATGCGGTTTTAAGAAAAATAAAACCTGTATCCCTCCCTCCACCATTTCTTTCTCCTATGTGGTGCTGGTTGAAATATTACCCTTGCAAAGAAATTTCATTAACAGTGGGGGGCAGGGCGGGGGGGATGTTTTTTTGCTTGTTCATGTAAAGGCTAAATATTATCAGCACAGAACATGTAGGAAGGTTATATAAAACTGAAAAGTGACTATACAGTATGGAGAGTATCTGTGCTGGATCACACCAAAGATCAGCCTAATTCAGTGTCCTACCTTTGGGAGTCCCCTTTCTCAGTGTCTCAGATAAGGTGTAAAAGATTAGGGCATGTCAACCACTTCCCAGACAATCTAGAAACTGTAAATTTTCCTATGGAACCTACAAATGTATAGCTACAAAGAGACAATCTGTACAGGAGAAAAGGAGGGATTACAGACTTCACTAGATGAGCTATTGAAAGTGAATAACTACAGCAATGTGGTAGCTTCTTAAAGCCAAGATACAAGTCATTGTTAGTAAGGATATTGTAATCTCAGTGGTTTCTCACCACAAAAGTGAGAGCTGAAGAGAGCTAAGTGTAATGGATATGTCTGCATATCAAGGTGAGTCATGTGGATATGGCTCCATATCAACTTGGAGTCATCACCAAAAAAAGAAGACCACCCTAAAAATAAAAATTTAGACATGGGTAAAGCATGTTATCTGGAGCACAGAGACATGCTGTAGTATGTCATCAGGAATATCCTGACTGCTAATGAAGTAGCTATTTGGATACATGGCAAAAAAGAAATAAAGCGTTCTGTGCTGTCACCTGCTCCAGAGATTTGATTTCTTGGATAGTGAATGACCCAGCCAAAAAACCTGAGGCTGCTAGAACTTACAACACAGAGAGTTTTTTTGGTGGATAAAGTAAACCCCTCTACTTTTAGATGCAAAGCTGCTGCTGTTTTCAGTCCAAGATGAATAATAGAGGGGAACATATGTAATATGCAACACATCTGTTTCTGCTTAGGTCAGGGATGCTACTTTCTATAAGAAAGATGTCTAGTTTTTTTCTTATTTCAGTGCTAATTATTGACAGATGATGTATTTTTAACAAAAAACAAAAATATTTTTTTTTCCTCCTAACAGAGACTTTCAGACATAGAAGGGTTTTTCCTAATGAAATCTTGAAGTAAATCAAAGATTACAATGGGAGAACAACCCATTTTCTTTAGTTCCCATTCCTTTTTTTGGGGGGGGGGGAATCTGTGCTCCTATTTACATGAGAGAATAGTGCTCATGATGCCCATCTTCCTTTCTGAACACCCCTAAAAACATTGTTGCACCTAACCCACAAAGTCTATCAGAAAGAAAAAAAAAATGGTGTTTATTAAGCAACTAAAAGTAGCCTTTGGGATTAAATAACATGTCTTTATATCACAGGTAAGTAAGGTTGTCACAGGGGAACTTAGTATGTTTAAATAATTACAGGTTTTATAGTCTTCTGTAATATTCCAGTAGTATCTGGCTCTGGAAGAGTAGAGTTGGTAAATACCGACAGGATGGTTATGTTCACCATAATACACATGGGTTGTCAGCCATTGCCTTACTACAAACATAAAGGAGAAAATTTTTTTTTCTCTCTCTTTTATATTTAAAAGGTGGGGGTAATTTTAGCTGGCAGACTGCAGTTTAGCACTTAGATGTGTTTTGTTATCTATTGTACAGAAAATTGTTCTCTCCTAAAAAAGAAGAAATACCAACCCAAGATTATTTAGGCACTAACTCTCCATGCCTTGAATTCTGGTGAGAGTGCCTATTGCCTTTAATAGGAAAAGACTTTAAGAAGGTGATGTTTGGTTTTCATTTACTATTGTAAAGTGGTCATCTGAAAGAGGGTTCTGATGGACTGATGAACAGAATTTATAGCTATTTTTAAGGAGCCTAATTGCTTAAATGAGTAGGAACTGATAAAATGGTCTGTTCTTCAAACAACTTTCTCTTAAATTCCTGACATTCAGCTTTAACTATTCTTTACTCCTTTTAGGAAATTAAAGTGTATAATCTATGTTTCATTACATTGTTGTTGCACTTATATTTTTCAAAGCACAGCAAATTAAGGTAGTGAATACCTTATCTCACTGACTAAATACTACTGAAAGCTTTCAGATACAGACTCCGAATATGCCTCTCTGTTATAATGTATTTTCATATATTTTGTAGATATTGGTTACATCAAAATATCTTCTGGTGTTATGGTGTTACAGTGTCCTTTTTTTTTTCTTCTTGAATTTCTTAGGGCTGTATTCCCATTAAAATTATAGTTCTTGTATTATTTTGCATAGATTTTTAACTTTCTTTCCATGGTTTCATTATCTTCTTTATTTTTTCTCAGGCTAATGGGAGTCTGATGGAAACTTTGTTAAATGAATTTTCTCAACCAGATGTGTCATGAATGAGTTTAATAAACCCAAGGGGAATTTTTTCTTCTGTGAGTTTGTCTAATCACTTTTTGAACCTAGATAAACCATTGATATCTGCACCACTCTTGAGGCAATTCCAACATTTAACTACAGTAAGTGTGATTAAGTTTCACCGTTTCTTCATTTTTAACCTGTCATCTGAGATAGTCATTTAGCTATTTCACATTGTTACTTATGAAGACATCTATCATATACTTCTGCAGTTATTTCTTTTTCATGCCAGAAGGTCCTAGTTTGTTCTCATTTTCTATAGATTTGACTTCAGGCATACTGCAGGTCCATAGAGAACTAGCATAAAGATTCTTGTTTGTTTTCCTGTTCCTTTCCTGAGGTACTGGATTTATTGGGTTTTTGAGCACTACTGGGTGTTTTTGAAGTTACAACTATTTCCTCTCTCCTGAGTTTATCACTGCCTGTGTGCAGTTAAGACTCAGTTGCCCTTCAGTGCATTACTTCTAATATCTATCACCATCCAGGTTCACTCGCTATTTTGTCACCTGATTGCTCAGTACTTTGAGGTCCTTCTGCAGTTTTTTTTCAGTCAGACCACATTTTTAGTACTCTGAATACTTCGCTGTCATCAGTGAATGCTATCACATCTTTATTTACCTCTTTTTCTACATGTTTCAAGTTTGATGCTTTCTCCATTTTAAGTACAACTTTGTTTAAACAGTTATAATTTTTAAATTAAAAACTCATGGAGTTGCTGGAACAAAACCAGTTTGCTCAGGGCAATCTCCCTCTCTTGTTCAAGTACAGCATGGTTATATAATGTTGGACAACCTTTTCTGAGGGTCATATCAAGTATTTAGGCTCATATTCTCAAGACTTCCAGCTCTCACTCGGTTTATTAACTGCATGATGAAGAAATGTGAAGCATTTATAAATACAGTACTAGTTGTTGCCAATTCTTAACTGCTGTTGGGCATAGAGAATAGTTACTGATTGGTGAAAATGAGAACACTGCAGCCTGAATGCTGGAAGATGCTTAATTGTTTACCTCCAATAAGGTTTTGTTCATTAAGCCTTTTAGTTTGTTCTTTCTTTGTGTATGTTACTGTGAAGCTAACGAATAAAGTTTCTTTATTTCTGCTTGACATCACAAGCAAATGTGGCTAAATAACTTCGAAATAAGTAGTGCTTACTACCTAAATAGAATATTTGAGCTGCCATCGCTGAGGAATTTTATTTCATTCTTCACTGACAAGTCTAGCAAATTTGATTTGGCACTTTTGACAGTACATAATGTGTAGGCAACATGTGTTGTATTTATAAGAGATGCACCACATCATATGAAATATTACTTGTCATTAGAGCCTCCATCAGTCACATCTGACTGGCATAAATCAAATACAACAAATTCCCATTTCCAGAATAGGAATTCTTCTGGCAAGTGTGCCATCACATAAACATATGATGTTGGGAAAAAATAGAAATACACCAAGCATTTGAAACGTCACCCATAAAACTGCAAATAAAACTGACAATAAATGTCAGTATAACAGAGTATATAGCCTGTGTTCTTGCAGAAACCCTTAATATAAACTGATGTGACTTACAGTGAAAAAAATGTTACTGTTAATAAATATGAATAATAGAACACAAACAAAACCAATACCAAAACTTAGAGCCAATTTGGCAGCTGACGTTAATATTTCTTATGTAATAGTATGTGATGTGCAAGTATGAATCTTCTCTTCTTGGTAGTGTGCTAATTCTCATGAGTAAGGTAAACGGCTTTCTGTTTTCCAGTCTTCTCAGATGATACACTGTAGGTTTTAGCTGCACTTCACATATCTGATTGTGATATTTTTTGGAAATATTATTTCATTAGCAGCTCAAGCTAAGAAAGGATAATGTTTTTATGTGATTCAGAATAAAATGTTGTGTTCTCAGAGAACTATAAATGTTAAATCTTGTATGCCATGTTATTCAAGCAAAAAGTCTGCCAGCGCCTATGAGATTTGAATGTCCGTATAACTACAAAATTCACTTATCTAGATTTTTTTTTTAAGCACTAAATGGGAGATCTTGTTGTTCATGGACAACAAGTAATGTTTTTTTTCAGAGCAGAGGAAAACTTTACTTCTTTTTTGCCAGCACAGGTAGACATTCTTTATCTATAGATAGCAACAAATCAAAATATTTCAGAACAAAGTTGTAAATTTTACTCATCTGTATTTTGTATGGAGGTAGCCAATAGTTTACATCCTTATAAATCTTCCTTTGTCATGACCATTTTGATATTGTGAATGTAATTCCACATCACTTACTAGTATTTCTGTATTTTTACAAAGCAGGTATCTCATCAGTATTTGATCAAAGAACAAATGACATTATTATTGAACTATTTTCAACTGTGGCAAAATAATTTGTTTCTCACAAAGACTGAAATTCACTGTCAATTATTTATGCAGAATGCAAAACATCATGAACCACCTTAGTATTGGTGTGAGTGGTTTTGTATAAAACTGCTTGAGGGAACAATTCTTTACGATAAATGGGTACAGCCGTAACTGTAATCAGCCTATATGAAGAGTTGTCCCATACAGATGAAATAATTTTGAGTATGTATAAGGCTTCAAATAAGATTGAAACATTTACTATAAATGTAAATAATATGGAAGACATTTACATGTCTATTGAGCTATTCATTAAAAAGTTGAAATGAAAATGTGGAAGCACTGACAGCTGACTTTTATTATTGCAATGCATTTATGTATATGGAAGTCAAAATCACCATAAAGTTATTGTAATGGAAAAGACATTTAATATAAAAACATTTGTAGGAATAATTTTAGAAAAGTCCGGATTTTGGAAAGACTACCCACTAACTGAAAACATGGAGATTTTGGAGATTTTTAGAAAAGAAAAAAAAGCAGTTTCCTTTTTGGGTTGGGTTGGGTGTTTTTTTCTTGTATTTTTAATGTAAGTAGGCAGTGAAATAAACATGCAGGTCTACAGTAACCATGTTTGACTTGGATCTCATAGTAGTTCATATGCTGATTTATTTTGGAACAAATTTTTTCCAACATAGTTCTTCTAACAGTCACAAAGTTAATAATTAAAAAATATTAACCCTAATAGTTGTAGCAGTGAAGAAAAAATAATTTGTGATCACAGCATGCTCCTACATGGATTGACTGTCCAAAAAGGAAAAAAGACATTAAGAGGCAAAAGAAACCTATAGTACCTTGGTTCTGTTACAAAATCAATTTAGTAATCAGATAATTGAGCAAAAAGATACAGGGAAGTAATAAGCTTTTAAAAAACTTGGTTTTCCTGTCAAAGTAGTGAAAGAACTTGGGGATATTCCTTTTCTAGGAGATATATTTAGTTTGTCTGCAGGTATACCTGTGCTTTCCTAAAATTACATAGTTCTCTTCTGGTAACTGGCATGAAAGCTCTCTCTATTTTTGGTTGTAGAGAAAAGCAGGATTGACTAGTTAGAATCAAACAGATAAATGCTTTAAAATGTTGTCTAATGCTGCGCCCTACATAGAGACACATACATGGAAGAGCACAACAGTCAGAGAAAAGTTGTTGGGCAATTTAAAGTAGCTGCATCACTAAAACATCAGATTTTTTTTATGCTGTAAGAGAGTAAATCTGAAAGTTATGTCAAAGCTAGAAGGATAAATCACTGGTTCCACAGATTCCATCATGCAATTACTGGAAGGACAAGATATAAAACTGGAGGAAGACATGAAGGAATAAATATACATGACATTGCAGAAAGTAATAACCCCTGTAACTAGGGGCAGAAGCAGAGAGTAATGATCTGGAGTCTTTTAAAGAAGGTTGGTTGCTACAGGTATTTTATTTAACTGATTTAACTAAGCAACTTGTTTAGCCAGCATTATGACAAACTGAGCTACAACAATGTTCATAATTCTTTATATATGTAGTGAGAGGGTTTTGGATAGTGGTCTGAAACTATTAAATTATGTATGTGTTATCCTTTTAAAAAGCAGCACAAGAAGCAACTCTAAGATATTTCTTGCTATCCTTAGGTGGACTGCTGACAACATAGTGAAAGCCTGTTTATTCTTTGTACTGTGAGTGCACATGCCTGCAGATAGACTAAGCCAAGGTAGTACAGGTCAGCCCCAGGAAAGGACATAGCTATCACTTGCAATGTCTGCTGAAGAAAAACTCTCGAATTCAGAAATCTGCAAGAAAGTGGGACCTGGGTGTACCTTTTCTTTTCTTTCATATATCCTCATGTTTTATCCCTATCCTGTCACAGCTCTGTATACCTCAGAGGTTTAAGCACTGAGTCTGATAAGAAAAGTTGTTTGGCCCACAAAGATTTTTTTCTTGGATCTCTGTAGTGCAGGCTGTTGACAAAACAGATAATTAAGTGGTAAAGTCATTGAGTTTCCCCTGCAAACTTGGGTTCTTGCACTAAACCAAAAGGATACAGGGATAGGAAGTGCACTACTGTTTCAGCTTCTTGGCATAGAATGAAGACCATCCATGTGAGGCGCCAGAATAAGCTATATACCAGCAAAATAGGATTTGCTGGTGTTTATAAAGAAATAGTTATCCAATTTCTCTTTTTATATCCCCTATTAAAAGCTCCTGTAATGTAATAAACAGAAGAAAAAAAAAGTTGTAGGCGAATAAGCAAAGTGGAAAGAGCCAATCTGATCAATACTCCATGAAACTCCATGAAACTACACCTAGATACATGTATCAGAGAGATAAAGAACAAACATCAATAGTATGTCAAGCATATCTGTGCCCTTTTTGAATGATACATACATCCTTTGAAGCTAAAGCTCCATGGGAACTTTTACAGAAGGGTAGAATTTGGCTGAAAGCCTGAATCTAGATGATGCCACAAGTTCCATTCAATTTAATCAGCATTCTAATTTATTGAGTCCACCTGCACAATAAAGTAAAAACACTATGTAATAAATTGAGTCTGAGTTCCCCTTTCACAGGGTTTAAATTCATCATGGCAATACATTTTCCAGAATTTCCTTTATGGTTAAAAGAGGAAAAAACAAAGATTCAGCTATTTAAAATGGTCAACATAAGACAAACACCCTAATTCTATGTTTGTAGATTTTGGTGGGGTTTTTTAATGTGTAAATTAATTTAACTGAATGAATACTTCATGTGCAGCATCTAGGTAATTAACTGACTTCATAATATAATCCTTGCTAAAATATTCTATGCATATGTAATATCAGTGGCAGTTGGGAAAAAAAAAAGTTTTAATCAATTTCAGTATATTAGCATAAAATATTAAGAAGCTTGTGATTTTTTTCCCAACTGTTGTTTCTAATTTTTTTCATTATGTAACATTAACTGATGAATATGTTGGGAATTTAGCAAGTTTTGGCTTCATAGCAGAGTTAAGATTATGTTACGATTTTGGATTTTCTGCCCTACATGACTAATAAAATTGCCTTAAAGGATTTTTATGTCTTCAAGCCTACATGGTAAGAGTTCAATTGTCTTATAATGACAGCATAAAAGATTGCTAAACTGGCTGCTGTTCATCTCGGACATGGTCAGAGTAACTGATGTTATACTATTCCTATCATTTGCAGATACTGCAAAGCTAAAGCATTCCCCATAAATCCAGTGCACTTCAACCCCATAAAATCCATACACAGAGCAGTCCTTCATATCTGAATCATGCATCTGGCCACATGTGATGCTTTGGTTGTTTAAAAAACAACCTTATCTATATCTAATAACATTGCCCTTCATTCCAGTGTGGAACTGAGAAGCATCTAGAAATGGCATGATGGATTTGGCTGCTGAATGACAGGACAAGAAAGTGGATACTCCATAGTGTTCAGTCATTTTACGGCAAGCTAAAGCAGTAGAGTAGTTCAGAGGAAACTGGGGAGGTTTACACGGCACTGGGCCTGTTGACAGCAGATGGTGTTCAACTATCTCCAAGGGGTAAAAGGATTCTTGCTTATGAGTTGGTGGGCCTCATCGGGAGGTCTTTAAACTAGATTCAAAGGGGAAAGGGGATAAAACCAGGCATGGGAACAAACAGGAAGAGCTGGAAACCATTGTGCAGCAGGACACCTATGACTTAGTTGCCATTATAGAAACATGGTGGGATGACTCGCATGACTGGAGTGCTGCAATGGATGGCTATAAGCCATCAGAAGGGATAGGCAAGGAAGAAGGGGCAGTGGGATGGCTCTGTGTGTTAGGGAGTTTTTGATTGTACGGAACTCAACGATTGTGATGACAAGGTTGAGTGCTTACGTGTAAGGATGTGGGGGAAAGCAAACAAGGCAGATATCCTGCTGGGAGTCTGTTATAGACCCCCCAGCCATGATGAAGATGCAGATGAAGCGTTCCACAAGGCACTGGCAGAAGTCTCACAGTTGCTAGCCCTTGTTCTCTTGGTGGACTTCAGCTTACCAGACATCTGCTGGAAATACAACACAGCAGAGAGGAAACAGTCTAGGAGGTTCCTGGAGCGTGTGGAAGGTAACTTCCTGACACAGCTGGTAAGTGAACCTGCCAGGGGAGGTGCCTCACTTGACCTGCTGTTTACAAACAGAGAAGGACTGGTGGGAGATGGGGTCACTGGAGGTCATCTTGGGCTTAGTAGCCATGAAATGATAGAGTTCTTGATTCTTAGTAAAGAAGGGAGGGAGGTCAGCAAAACCGCTACCATGGACTTCGTTCGGGAGGGCAGACTTCAGCCTGTTCAGGTCACTGGTCGAGAGAGTCCCTTGGGAGACAGTCCTAAAGGGCAAAAGGGTCCAGGAAGGCTGGACATTCTTCAAGAAGGAAATCTTAAAGGCGCAGGAGCAAGCAGTCCCCATGTGCCATAAGACAAGCTGGTGGGGAAGACGACCAACTTGGCTGAACAGGGAGCTTTTGTTGTGACTCAGGAAAAAAAAAAGAGAGTTTATCACCTTTGGAAGAAGGGGCAGGCAACTCAAGAATAGTACAAGGATCTCATTAGGTCATGTAAAGAGAAAATTAGAAAGGCAAAAGCCCAGCTAGAACTCAATCTGGCCACAGTTGTAAGGGGTAACAAAAAATACTTTTACAAATATATTAACAACAAAAAGAGAGCCAAGGAGATTCTCCATCATTTATTGAATGTGGGGGTGAACATTGTCACCAAGGATGGGGAAAAGGCTGAAGTACTTAAAGCCTTCTTTGCCTCAGTCTTTAATAGCCAGACCAGGTATCCGCAGGGTATTCAGCCCCCTGAGCTGGAAGGCAGGGACGGAGAGTGGAATAAACCGCCCATAATCCAGGAGGAAGCAGTTAACAACCTGCTACCCTACCTGGACACTCACAAAGTCTATGGAGCCAGGTGGGATTCACATGAGAGTACTGAGGGAGCTGGCAGAGGAGTTTGCCAAGGCACTCTCCACCATTTATCATCAGTCCTGGTTAACAGGGGAGGTCCCTGATGACTGGAGGCTTGCCAATGTGACGCCCATCTACAAGAAAGGCCAGAAGGAGGATCCTGGGAACTACAGGCCTGTCAGCCTGACCTCCGTACCGGGGAAGATTAGATAGAAGTTCATCCTGAGGGAGCTCACAAGGCAAGTGTGAGCAGGACAATCCTGCAGGACAACCAGGAGATTGGGCCCAGCCAGCACGGGTTCATGAAAGGCAGGTCCTGCTTGCCCAACTTGATCTCCTTCTATGTCCAGGTGACCCACCTAGTGGTTGAGGGAAAGGCTGTGAATGTTGTGTACCTGGACTTTAGTAAAGCCTTTGACAGCATCTCCCACAGCATTTTCCTAGAGGAGCTGGTGCGGCTCGTGGCTTAGACAGGTTTACTCTTCGCTGGGTAAAGAACTGGCTGGACAGCCGAGCCCAGAGAGTTGTGGTGAACAGAGTTCAAGCCAGTTGGCAGCTTGTCACGAGCGGTGTTCCCCAGGGCTCAGTTCTGGGGCTGGTCTTGTTCAATATCTTTATTGATGATCTGGATGAGGGGATCGAGTGCTCCCTCAGTAAGTTTGCAGACAACACCAAGTTGGGTGGGAGTGTTGATCTGCTGGAGGGTAGGAGTGCTCTGCAGAGGGATCTGGACAGGCTGGATTGATGGGCCAAGGTCAACTGTATGAGGTTTAATAAGGCCAAGTGCAGGGTCCTGCACTTGTGTCACAACAACCCCATGCAACACTCAGGCTTGTGGAAGCGTGGCTGGAAAGCTACTCTGCGGAAAAGGACCTGGGAGTGCTGGTCAATAGCCAGCTGAATGTTAACCTGCAGTGTGCCCAGGTGGCCAAGAAGGCCAACAGCATCCTGGCCTGTATCAGCAATAGTGTGGCCAGCAGTAGTAGGGAAGTGGTCGTGCCCCTTTACTTGGCACTGGTGAGGCTGCACCTTGAATACTGTGTTCAGTTTTGGGCCCCTCACTACAAGAAGGGTGTTGAGGTGCTTGAGTGTGTCCAAAGAAGGGCAACGAAGCTGGTGAGGGGTCTGGAGCACAAGTCTTATGAGGAGTGGCTGAGGGAACTGGAGTTGTTGAGTCTGGAGAAGAGGAGACTGAGGGGAGACCTTATCTCTCTCTACAACTACTTGAAAGGAGGTTGTGGTGAGGTGGATGTTTGGTCTCTTTTCCCAAGTAACTAGCAATAGAATGAAAGGAAATGGCCTCAAGTTGCGCCAGGGGAGGTTTAGACTAGATATTAGGAAAAAGTGTTTACTAAGAGAGTGGTCAAACATTTGAAGAGGCTGCCCAGGGATGTGGTAGAGTCACCATCACTGGCAATATTCAAGAAACTGGGAGGTTTAGACTAGATATTAGGAAAAAGTGTTTACTAAGAGAGTGGTCAAACATTTGAAGAGGCTGCCCAGGGATGTGGTAGAGTCACCATCACTGGCAATATTCAAGAAACTTGTGGACATGGCACTGCAGGACATGGTTTAGTGGGCATGGTGATGTTGGGTTGATGGTTGGACTTGATCTTGAAGGTTTTTTTGAATTTTAATTATTCTGTGATTCTGTGAAGTTAAAGATATCTGTACACTTCAGAGTTCAGGAGAGCTTTTGACCAAGAGATAGAGATGAAACACTTAATAGAGAATGCACAACAGATCAATATCATTCAACACTGGCAGCCAGAGTACAGATGCAAGCTGATAGCGGTGTGATAAGCATGATCACCTACAGCTGCACATCAGTCAACTGGAGTACTCCAACTGGATTACGGTAACTCTGTTGCCATGTAGCAGGAAGGAAAAGCTGCTGCCCAAACAGTGCTAGTTTCAGATCTCAGGTAGCTGTTGCATACTTACCACGTTGATTGTTAGACGTCTTGATGTTGGTAAACAGCTTTATCATTTGTGATAAGCTAAAAAGAAATAATGCTGAATTTGGTGGAATGGCACTTTTTTTTTTTTTTTTTTTTTTGGTGGCAGAGATAGCAAAATGGAAGATGCCCCAAAATAATTTTGGATTGTTTCACACAAAGGGATGATTACAATACTGCTAGGGGATTTAGCAGCAAAAGCCTTTCAGGGTCAAGAACGACTTGAGATCAAATAACTGAAGTAGCCTTTTATTTGTCCATTTAGGAGATCCTCATGGAATAAATAGAGTTTCAGCCAGGTCACTGATAAACAATTTTTTAAAAAATTAGTTCTTATATTGAACACTAGAGTTAATCATTGATCTGGAGTTTTCAGAAACAAGATGTGTTTTTTAGATGACCTCTGAAACAGTGCTTGTGCAAGAGAAATTTTGCAATGTGAACAAAACTAATGGGGGGTGTTCTAAATATATCTTATAAGCTGGTGTGTCTCACAATTTCATCACCAAAGATTAGAGGTGATGCTAGTCATCACTATATGTCAGTGCCTTTTTTGCTATAGTTGTTTTTTTTTAAGAATTACATCACAGATACTAAGTCTGTAATGAATATCATCTTGCTGTTAGATTACACCGTTACTCATTGCTACTGACACCTATCAGAGATGAGTTGACTGTAATGCTTATAGTGAACACTGAATGTGCTGTTGGTGGCAGTTACCTGGTATGCAATTTTATCTGGTTTTATATAAAATAATCATTCACAATAACAACAGATTAATGATTCTTTGTATGTAGTAAACATTACAATTTTATTACTGTGAAGGTGAGAGAGACTTCACTGTGAGGTTCAAATTAGACCTCACTGTAATGTTCAAATTAACAATTTATTTGAACTTCACTCACAGGTCCAATACACCACTGGTGCAGATTTTTATGAGTACAACGGAGGAATGCATTACTGCAACTCTAAACCACAGGCATGCTAGATATTAATACCTTACAAAGAGTGGACTAATCACAATCTTAAAGCATGCCAAATACCATACATATGTTCCTTATTCATCTACCCTCTCTCAGGTAAGGCCTCTTAATCCCTGGGAAGTTACCTTGTACAGTGTCCTGGACAAGGTGGGGAAAGTATCTCCTACAGGCCAGCTGTATCATTGGAAAGACTTCCCAATTTCTGCCCAAACCTTACAGGTTTTATTTCCTGATTTGATGGGTGGGGGCAGGACTCTGAGTAGATAATTTTGTTTAGTCTGGTGGTGTGATAGCCCATTAGTCTACACTGCATTGCTAATTTTGTGATGTCTAGCACACAAAGTTACTGAATAGTGGTGGGATGGTGCTCAGGGCATTTGTTTGTTAAGGGATTATTGAAGGCACCATTCAGGTTTTGGTTCTTATCACAATGCAGTGTTCAGGTAACCCCTGGGCTGAGCCGTTTTTGCAGGTCCCCCCAAGTCACCGTCTGCATAGATAAGGATCTGTCACGGTGAGATGAAGCTGAATCAATTCGCAACTCACTGCATCTCACCTTTGTTCTCCAAACCTGGTCTAGCAGGGTAGTCCCTTACAGTTGGACATTCCTTACAATTACATTTTGGTTCAGATGGAAATTTTAAGCTACGTTTCTCTTCCTTAGTTTAGACTATATAAACTTGTTTTCCAAATCGGGTAGAAACAATCAATATAAGATTATATGTTTTAAATATTTGCTATTGAAAGCTTACAAAAGATTAATATATTATTAAACTCTCACTGCTTATTGTCTTCAGATAAAAATTCGTTGGAAGAATAGTGAACCAAATAATGTCTTCACATATAAAGATCAAGGCTTATTAAAACTTGCAGTTTATTTTATGACTTGTGTTGCATAGTATTAAAAGGAGCAATTAGAGAGTATGTAAAACAAATGAGATTTGGTTTGGTATGTTAGTCTTTCATATGTCTGCGCACATTTGTTTATTTAACTAATAAATAATGTTATCCCATGTCTCAGGTTTTTGGTCTGCATCAACTAAAGTAATTACAAACTACATACATTTCAAAAAGTTACTGTCTTCCTTCTAGAATAGTTTAAAGATAAATGAATGTGCATATGCCTTAAATGGAAACACATTTCTCCATTCATGTTTTCTTCTAGTAAGTCATTTATGGTGGATGAGGGTAAAGGGAATTCTTTGTCAGGCTCTTGATTGTTGAATTTGTTAAATTGCAGTTTATTGGTTGTTGCCATGATTCCAAGAAATCCAAACTTAAGAAATTCAAACTTAATAACATCAAAGTGTTATTAAGCAGACATATTTATTACAGCACCGGACACATGGGGGATATCTCCTCCTAACATGCGTACCTCGTGTTACCAGCATCTGAATTATACAGAGTACATACATTCATATTCATTGCAATTGTTAACATATTCATGACATTTCCAAGAAATGTTTAACACACTCAACCGTCCCTGACGCATGCGCTGTTAAATGAGTCGGTGGTCCTCTGGTGGTCGCTGGTGGTTTTTTGCAGTACTTGGTCCCCTTAACTTGTCTGTCCTCCAGAGGAACTCTTTTCTTATCTACTTGCTTAGCTTGTATTTTAACATTGTCCTGGTTCTTATTGGTTCCTGCCAGTTGCTTGGTTAAGATAAAAGAAGTTGTCCATAGTAGTTTATCTTATACAATCCTCGCATACAAAAGGAAATTTACAAAGCTCACATCTGCTTGATTAGACATGTTAAAACCTTCTTGCTTGTCTCAGATTTTTGTTTCAGTCTTTACAAAATCAGGGCTTGCCTCTATCTGCTGACATCCTATAATTTATGAGTGTCAGGCCTTTAAGAATGGATGTGGTACTTCATCTGATTTTATAACCTAGCTTAAGATACACACCTTAAAGTCAGTAGAAAAATTTCTTTTAATGAGATAACATTAATGGCATTGTTACAAAGCTCAGGATCTATTTCCTATGTGTTGTTTTCCTCTAAGATATTAATAACTTTAATTCCAAGTAAGGTACTCTGACAAAAGTAAAAATTAACTGCTTCCTTCCAGAAATTTAGATAAAAAGACACACTTTCAATTTTTGAAGCTTTTTCTTGCAAATGTCTGAAGTAGATGTAGTTGTGTTTCTAAATCCATTACAGTCCCATGATCTTGTCCATAATCCGGTTTTCTTATTAGTGGTGCAGTTGGTTTGAGTTTGTTGTCTGCAGGTTGTCTGCACTATGCTGCTTTGATATTAAAGAGATGTGACAGTAACTCTCTTTTTTTGCCTAAAATTCTTGTTGTTCCTGTTGAGGATTGCACCCACCAATTAGCTCTCAAATGGAGCTGGCTGGACAGATTTGAATTTTCTATGTTAATTTCACTGATACTGCTGGCTGTCATTTGCCACACTGCTGCTTTTGCCATTTCTTTGTTTTAACTTGTCTCTTTAAGACAGAGTAATCTCCCTTATAAATGCTTGTTCTCAGCTGAGACATTTTCACACTTGTTTACTCGGTTGTGTTTTGTTTCTATGTCCTTTTCCTTTCCTTGGTGGTGAGTCTTTGCACTGCAGTTGGGAAGTTCAATGTGAACAAACCTGTCATTTCTGTAGGCACTTTAATTTTATTAACTTGGTAGAAGAGATTGGGGTATACATCTGATTCTTCCATTCTTCCACTGGTGCTTAACTTTAGGCACATGAATAATCCTGTTTATCCATGTAGGTAAAATATAGATTAAATGTTGCCTGTATAATGTTTATTTCAAAAGGTTGTGAATGTGGCAATTTTGTGAAAAGTGTGGATAAATAGGTCAAGTAATCACAAATGCAATAAAGCAGATCACATAAAGCATATCTGCGGGGGAGGACAGAATTAGTTCTTCCCATAATTACTAGGGAAGTCCTCAACATCTGCTCCATATTAAGATCCCAAAAGCCTTTAGGCAGCAATGAAGTTACTTATTATGGCCAATTGAGTCTGACTTGCTTATTGTGCTCCAGACATTAAAATTATGTTTGAGCACCACATCTGCCTATTAAGTGCTGTTAGAAATAAGGTTCATGTTTAATTGCCTGAAATATTTGTGTCCTTTAATTGTAGATTCATATGGTAGAGAAAAGGAAAAAAAAAAAAAAGAAATTATCTAAACATGACTTAGATTGCAACTAGAGAAAGCTCTGGCCTCCAGACATCTGGCTTTTATTTCTGACTCTGGTGGTGTGCTGTTGTCTGGGTGGGGACAGCCACTTTGTCCTACTCAATCAGGTAACTTATAATAGGGTAATGACCTCCTTTATTTGCAATGGTGACCTTGATGAGTCAGGAGTTCTCACTGTACCCCTCACAAAGGCAGAGATCTAGTCACAGTTGTGGAACAGATGATGTTCATGAAGGGATAAGAACGGGAAGAGTGCAAATAGAAAACGGTATGTGAGGGTATGGGTATCAAAGGTGCCAAGGGTAGGCAATCAGGAGAAGGGAATAGAAATAGGAAAGCAGTTGTGAATTTGGAAAACGAAGTAAAAAGAGGTTAAAAGTTTTAATCTTTTATTTTCTGTTCTCTTTTCCTGTTTTTGTCCTCTGATTGCACCTGCAGTAAGTGTAATGTAGAAGAACCTCAGGTCAAGTTTGAAGAAAAGTTGATTCAGCTGCATGTTCACAGGAAATGGCTAGCATAATTTCAGGTCAGTTTACATAGGTTCCTGTCTACCAGGGATGCTTATAGTGATACATAAGTAACAGTCAGTATGTTTGGCAGCTAGGTAAATGCTACACTTGGTTGGTGAACCTGTGGATAAGGTATAGTTACAAAGAAACATATTCTCAGTTGCTGCTTACACATATTAACTCCATCATTGACATCAGACTTTCATTTGCTTTCCTCTGTTGATATTAGTAGGTTTTCTGTCCCCAGAAAAATCAGCAGCTGAATGGAACAAAGGGTTACAATGTAATTTTTGCTTTAAGTTGCTTATTAAGCAATGCTTTCATCAGTTGTGCATCTCCTTTGGCAAAGATGTAAGGGACAGTAGAGGAAGGTTTGGCTAAGGAATGGAAATGAAATGTCATCACAGAGACTGCATATGTTCTAGAGCTGGAGATTACCTTATCTTGGTAAACCGGTGAAGTATTTGAATTGGAAACATAGATGTAGATGTCTTATGCAAACTTGACAGCTTTGTAGTCAGTATTAAATTCATCACAACTTAACAGACAGGTGTTTAATTTCCATTTAATTAATATGTTGTGATACTTTGAGTAATTTATTTTCTCTTATAAATCTGTGACAAAATCTTAACTGTGCGTATTTGTCTAAATTCTGTTACTCAAGTTCTCATAGTGGCTGAGTTTTCAGGAAACGTTCTTTTGTGTAAGACTTAATTTAGTTCTTTATAACAGGATTGTTGGCATTTTCAGTTACTATTTCATTGTGCCTTAAAATAAAAGCAAAGCTTAAAAATCATAATTGTCTACCTGAAAGAATATTGAATTGAAAGTACATAAGAAGGATCTAATTACAGCATGCAAAAATAGAATGGTATAAATCCTTCATTTTTCAAGAGCTTTGTTTTGAATTGAAGTTTAATCAAATGGCACTTTAAGTGTTTGAGTTCAAATAAAGAGGAAAGCTCAAAGTATTAGCCTCGATCCTATAAGCCCTTTCTTCTGTGTTAAGTTATTTTTCACCTGAACAGCCAGACTGATGCCAGTGGCTTGAGTCCTCATCTGCCTCAAATTGTATAACACAATTCACAAGAAAATTAGTCTTTGAAATTTTGGCAGACTATATTATGGCCACATAATATGCCTACATTAGTCCTCTCTCTACAAGACATAGGAGAAAGTTTCTATGACTGGTGCAATGTCAGTGAAGACTGTGGCTGTCTGGACAGTGATTCCTTGTTTGTGGAGGGCTACTATAAGGTATATACTATATGAGGTCTGATCAATGTATATTTACCATGCATTATGTTCTCTGCAGCATGTTTGGGATTTCCAGGCTGATAGCAGGTGCTGTGAAAGTATCTGATGAGTCACAGCAGGTATTCAACAACTGTGTATGAATGTATAGTGGTTTAGGGAATGCTATTAAGAAAAGCCCACAAAACCAAACCCAACAAACACACGCTTAGGCAATACAATAAGTCTAGCTCTTCGGAGTCATTCCAGAGAGACTGCTAGGTAGAAAAAGGGACGTGACCGGAGAAAAAGCAAATGTATGACAAAACTAGTCACAAATGCCAAGTATAAATAGTGACAGATTTGTTAAGAAGCAGTTATTGATTCTTGTGCCTTTCCCTTCTGCTTTGCTTGATGCCTTCTGTGGCCTCTTCCCACACACAATTATTCATGTCTCATTTTTCTTACAGCAGTATTCCCTGTGTTTCTACTCTATTCCCCCTATTTCTTAACACAGTATTTCTGTGCATAAAGCATGACCAGTCAGATTTCAGCAAGGCTTCCACTTATCCTTCAGAACTGCCTTCCTCTGCACTGCCTTAAATTAGCGCACTGAAATCGAGCAACATGTGTGGGTGTACTTACCATAAGTAAGGAAACACGAGACATGAATTGTATATTTTATTCTTCATATGTTGCCTGTATCCTCTATGCATGTTCCTTGTAGATGGTCTGTATTAGTGATGAAAATGCAGGTAAAAAATCCAGCCAGGGATTGCTTAACTCTGGTTAGAACTGGGGGATAACTATGTGGAGCAAGATGGAAATTAAAAAATAGATTCTAATAGAAATTCTGCAAGTATATTTTGTTCTTGTTTCTGCTTTTTGTTCTTTTGGTGAAATAAGAAAGATGATAAATTTAATTTCACTCTGAAGATCCTTGTTCTACATGCAAAACATGCATCTTTGGGTTTTCAATTTTATTCAATTAAAATACTATTTGAAGTGGAAAGTGTAAAATTTAATCTGAAACGTTTCAGAAATTTCCTTCCCCGTATGTTCAATGAGATTATTCAGTAATTTGATCTTAATTTAATTTTTTCAAGTGCCAAATGCTCTTTATGTTCAAATATTATATGTAGTGTCAAAACACCCAAGTGTAGTAAAACAGGTAGTTTAAAAAAATAAAATAATTAATAGCTATAGACTAAGTAAAATCCTAATGTTCATATTATATTTCTAGCTTACTAGAACATAGTACAAATGTTTAAATGAGAAGAATCACCCTGATAAAACTGAACTGAAAAATTACTTTAACCTTTTTGAAAGAATGCATTTTGACATTTCCAAAACGAAACAAAAGCCAAGGTTTCATGTAGACTTTTCCCACTGAAGCTGTCATAAAAATTAACAACTTCTCATGACACATTTTGAAAGAGAATGCATTATATTTTCTAGTTAGAACATGATAGTGTTATTTATCAGTCTTTTTGTTCCTTGACTCTACTGTTAAAGAGATTTGGGAACTTGCCTTTTAATTATTTTTTTAGCCATGTATTTTCTTTCACCTTTATAAATTAAAGTCCTGAGTTACAGGATGAGCTACAGCAAGGATGCCCCTCTAAACTGAGGCTTAACTTCAGCTAGTCCAAAGAACCACTACCCCACCAGAAATGAGTGGCATGATTGGTTATAAAGAACAATTGTACATCAGTCCTGCAAATTTTAAATTTCATCCACAATATTGTCCTTCCATGAGAAAACATTTTAGTCAGCAAGGTGTGCATTGACTATACATGCATCTATTAGAGGAAGACATCTGAGTGATCACCAATCAATCTGGAGTTTGATTGAATATGCAGACACTGGTACTGCGCTTCTGCACAACAGTTGGTCTCAGGTCCTCAGATGACTTTTCATGGAGGGAGATGGAATCTATTTTTTGTTTTTAATAGTAAGGGAACTTCATAAAAAATCTCCATTTAAGGGATTACTGCTTATGCCATTTGCAACCATGTACAAATATTCAAGTTACAATTGATAGTAACTTTCTCTCAACTCTTCCTCTGTTCTCTACTTGGCAATTTTTAAATTTGATGTTACTGGAGAGGATTGTAATAGTGGCAAGTGATTCAAATGTCTGTCAGTAATGATTTAGGTCAGAGGAAGGTGAATGGCACTCTTACAGTCATGTTGAGCCCTATTTTATACAGCAGTTGTGAACTGTGATGAGAACAGTGGGGTGGGAGATTACCTCTGTACATTACCTCTGTACACAGCGGATTTGAACTTGATATTAGAATGCTGCATTTGCTCCCTGCATGTACATTTGTGAAAGGGTGATAGAACTTTGAGTAGACAGAAGAGTTTTAAAAGTCATATGATAGCAAATCAAAGAGTTCTATTGTTAAATTTATTCAAATCAACCAACCAGGTGTCTTGTTTCTCCCCCCTCAAAATTACTTGCACCTGTGTTATCTCAGAAGGAAAGAAATTGCAAGTTTTAAGTGGGCATCAGTAGAAAAAAGCATAGCAAGAAACAAAGGCTTGAAGCTAAATTAGAATCCATGTCTGCATGTTAATGAAGAATGACTGATGCCAATCAGATAACAAACAATGATTAACAATCTATCATTTGAAGTGGTGGATCTATCTATCTTCTAAATCAAAACCTGATACAATGTAAATGATGAGGTTCAGTACAGGAACATCTGAATCTGGTTTGCGTGAGAAGTCAATCTAGATGGTTTGGCCTTGAAAGCTATTCAGCTCTGTTATTATTAAAAACTACAAGGAAATGATTGTTGTTAAAATAACTTGCTGCTTAAAATGCATACATTCCTTAATAATTTAAGAATCATAATTATTTTTATTTTTATATCAAAATATACCAGCAAGAGAAATCTGTTTTTATATAAGCCTATTGTACCATCTAAGCTAGTCAAAGCTGATTTGTTAACTTGTATCAAACCTCTCAGACACATCAGTTACATGTTGATATATGCCCTTGGAAACCTGAAAATACTTTATGAGTTGGGATAAATTTGATGTGAACTAGGTAAATTGTCTGCTAATTTAGTATTATGTACAAATTGCTGTCTCAGCAGTGAATGTTTCATATCCATATAAGTTTTCACCAGAAGAGATGTAGTGTGGTATAAGATAAGCCCAGTGGAATGGTTAAGTTCCTGGTGCTCCATCATGCTTGTCTCCAAATGCAAAATGGGGTAAAAGCAATGTGTATATCTGGATTATATTCTGATTGTGGTTTGAAACTCCATTTTGTGTTTCAAACGAATAAGTTTCAAATACTTGACTAGCATGGGGGTTTTGCTTGTAATGTTAGATCTAACTCAATCTGCTGCATTTTTTTACTTATTTCCAGTTTCCACTATTTTTCCAAATCAAAGGTATTCTAAAATTATTTTAACGTCCTAATAATCAGGAAATTCTGTACTCATAAGCACTTCCAAAAATTGACTTTTGTATTAAAGAGAACAGTTTAAAGCAAGTAAATTCTTCCTAAATTCATTCAAAGAATCCAAAAGGGCAGAAATTGTCCCTCTATACAGAGATTATGTTCTTTGTCTCCGAAATGAATCCAGCCCTTGAACCAAATATCCCCTATGGTTAACAGCAGAGTGCAAGACTACTTGGTTAAATATGCTAATTATGTTTTAACTTGGAAGAAAATAAATAGTTAACACACACTTGGAAGATATAAAATTAGTGCAGCCAGAGTTTTATGACATAAATGTTACAAATTAAATGTCCCATCTTTTAATTTGCTCCTTGGAGTGGAGAAATGTTAAGCTTCAGATTACTTCACCCCCTCTGCCCCAGCCCCATTATGTGAGCTCCTGGCACACAGCCCAATACGATATAGGGCATTTTCTTCATTTTAACAGGTTATCCTGTTGACTCCTATACTTAAGTGCTTCCTCAAGGTTATTGTTGGACTGGAGATATTTTTTTACATTCTGTAAAAGTCAGTTGACAATAAAGACAAATTTGAATGTGAATGTTCATTGAAGACTTTAGTACTGTGAAGAATGACAGTTGCCATTTCAAAATTTAGACTCATTTCAGAAAACACAGAAACGTTGCAACTGCACTTGAACCTCCACAAGCCATCCCCCTTCCTCACCAAAATAGTTTCCCAGCAGAGAAACCAATCTACTTTTTTGCAGGAGGGAAAATTATTTATCAACATGTTGTGTCAGGTTCCTACACAAATTTTTTGATTCAGAAACTCATTGATTGTTTAGATATAATTTAATGCCTACCTCTGCAAACAGTTTGCCATCATAATTAGATGGACTTAACAAAACCATACCCTTCATACTTGTTCTATTTACTATTCCCTTGCTTTCCTTGAAAAAACAAAACAGCAAGAAAGTACAATACACAAATCTCAGAATATATTGTATAATGTTTAAAATGGTGTCAATTTAGCTTCATCACTAGTATCTAGAAATGTCTCACATATTATATTCTGTTATAATATTCCTGAGTTCTTAACTACATTTTTCACCATAGCACCAACTGTTCTCAGGTGGCAGTGACCGTTACATATATAATTTCTAATTTACTCTCCCAAGTTAAATTTATATCATGGCTCTCTTTTGCTTCATATTAAGTATTCTCAAATACTTACCTTCTGACAACTGCATGCCGAATTCTGTCCTGCAGTCTCTTTCCCCCCACAACCCCCTATGTATCCTTGTATTCAGCCTCTCTGCTCTCCTGAGAGATTGTCTTATAATTTAAAAATTACTATGTCCCTAACTGGAATACTAAGGTCACTCTACTTGAATCCATAGAGAACTCTTTTAGTACTGCTTGACCAGAATTAGGATTTTCAATTCAAGTTTAACAAGTATGAACATCTCCCATAAAAACTTTTTTCATTTTAACCTTCAAATGCCCTTTCTCATTTTATTAATGCAGGAGATTCTCTCTATAACTTTCTACTAGTTGTCTTTAACATGCCTCTCATCATCACTAACAAGCTTCCACATTCTGTGTTTTGTGTATATACACACACACACATATATAAAAAGAAACTTTAAAAAGCATATATCGTGATATTTGCCTAGGCACGTGGCATAATCCCTGCTTTGTAGTGCTGAGGCTCAATAGAGGGGAAGATGAAATGATTCAGGACTACTTTATGGCCGTGCTAATCCTTTTGTGAAAAGTCTGTGCTCTGACACAGTCTGCTTCCAGCTTTGACACTTCTTACCCAGTTGGTTACTTTTCTTCTGCTTTGGGGTATTTTGCTAAGAGTTACTGCTTTCTGGAAGGTAGTAAATTTCTAGATTTTAATTTCTTTCAGTTACCAGTACTCCTACAGCAGATGATGCAGACAGGTGGGCATAGATTTCCTGGGCACCCATCAGAGAACCATATATATAATTTCTTTGAGGAAGAAGAGTATATTTAAAACTTTATCTGTGAAAAAATAAATGTCCTGGGGTTTTTACCTGCTATAAAACTTGCAATCTGCTATGTGAAATGAGTGTTGTTGGACCTGTCTCTCTCAAACAGCTAAATGCAGCAGGGGGAACTCTCAGTGGCCAGCCTGCCAGTGAAAATCCTCTTTCAGCTGCTGTCTCTCAGGTCTTCTCTCTTGATGAAGTTCAAGGATTATTTAAGGATCTTTGACCCTGTGCCTATGGCTTCTTTTCTTCCTTATAGCTTCTAGCTGCCCTTTCTCAGTTATAAGAAGCTGCTCAGGCAGTTTCTCCCTTTTAATCCTTTATTAACAACCAGCAAACCTGACTTCTCCTGACCTTTCTGCTTCTTGGCTCTATCTATCTACAAAACATCAGCCCAGCTCCCTCAGTGAATCTTGGATCTGTTATGAGAAATCCTGGAAAGAGTTGCTTGGGATAACTCTCCTTTTGCATGCTTATCTCAAGTCTTCGGAGGGAAGCGTCGATCCAGGCAAAAATCTTAAAGTTAAAAGTTAAGGTTAGTGCATTTTGCCTTAATAATTCTGTCCATTTAGTAGATATTTTTTTCTGTCCCAATGAACATCCTGCAGTCTATAATAATTGCTGAAATGTTTGAGGTTTCTTAAGACATTGCTCCAAAGTGACACTGTAATGAAGGATTGTTCCTTTGGGACTACTGAGCTACATTATTCCTCAAAGGATAGCTTTTATAAAGCTTTGCAAGAACATGGAATGGTTAAGCTGCAGGTCTGTCCTTGTCTCACTCAACCTAGTGCTGATCAGCTCTATGTAACTGCAAATTTTGTTACTTCACAACGGCTTTGTTTTAACTTAGCTCTTTGCTCATCTGTCCTGTTGACATCAGTAGGGACTTGGCTGCAGGCTGCTGGGAGTAGATAGTCCTACATCTATATGCTGGGGCACTGACCATAAATAAGCATGGAAACAGCCATCTCACCTGAAGCAATTTGCTGACCCTAATTTATTTTCTGGAGGCAGGGCTGAAAGTCAATAATTGCAGCTAGTCTCCCAGCACTGTGCTGTGCAACTGCCAGATCATGCTCTTTTTCTCCCAGTGCCACTTGGTAATCGTTTGAGAATAAATCAAATAGAAGACCTCTTGGATATAAGAATTATAATTTTGCAAAACAGCAATCACTACAAGCATTACCCTTTAGCTACTGACAGCAAAGTTCAAAAATCTCATCATGGGCTGGTTTCACAGTAGCTGATAAAGGTTAATAAAATGGAGGTTTAGAAGGCAGTGTTTCTAAATTTTTTACGCTCAGAAAGGACAATTCTCATTATTTTGGGTTGAGTTAGCCCACACATGCCATTCATATTCAAACTGTATGACTCTCACATCCCTTCTTGCATTACATGGAACTGTAATCTATAGGCCTTGCTGCTGTTACAGCTGACAGAGAGAAGACTGCACTTTAAGTGAGCTGGTGTCTGTAAATATCAGTACAAGATAAGATTTGTGTGGTGGCCTCTAGAGAATTGAACACCTGCTTCACTGAATTATTGATGTTAATTTATAGTCAGGTCCTGTACAATATTTCTAACAGGAATTATTAACTGACTAGAGTATTAAGATTTTGTAGTTTACATTTATTATGTTCTCGTGTCACTGGACATACTAATCTATGGTATAAGCCAACGACATGTTCTAACAAGGAGGATTTTATTCCGTTTTCTAAAATACTTTGGTATTTAGATTGGCTGTGCTCTTTACAGTTACTGCTAGTTTTATGACAGTTTGAGTGAGAGATGTGTGCCTTTTATCCTGTTTGTGATTAGTAATGCATAGTGAGAGAGGTTCTATGAATTTCTGCAGGAAGTGGTAATTTTACATGTTCCTCAGGTGTGTACTTTGACATTATTCTATGCTTTTATATAAAAAGGTATATGTAAATATCTTGAATTTGTGGACCTACACTGAGTTCCACTGATGTAAGACCAAAATAACGGGTTATTGAATTGGGCCCATTACATTAAAAATCCAGTCCCTCTCTTTTCTGCTCCTCTGTCAGTAGAGATGAGCCTGACCTGAATTACTAATCCAAAGACAGGTTCATAACTGTTTTTTTTTAATATTGGACCATAACCGAGTACCAAGGTGCTAATAAAGTTTAGGGTAACAATACTGGTCTTACATTCAAGAGAAATGAAACTTCTGGTTTTGGTTTTGTCCATTGTATTTATAAAGGTTTCACACATGAGACAAGACTGAAAATAACAGACTTTAAGCTTAAACCAATGTTATGAGCACAGAAGTGGTTGTTAATACTGAATTCACAGTTGATAAGATACATGAGGCCATTTCAATTTTTCCATCAAGTTCCACTTGAGATGTATTTGTGGCAGAACAGAATTGGGACAGGAGTGAAATAGGATGTTGGACTGGTTGTGGTACCTATGCAGTTCTGCCATGCACTGTAATTATCACGTATTAATTATATATGTTGCATGGTTCATTCAAATCCACCAACCTTTCCTAAAGCAATGGCTCAGATCTCAGGTGGTCTGATTTGCCCTACTTGAGAGTCTACAGGTGTCCTGACTATTATGAAAAAAATATAGTCTGGCCATTTTGTTGGAATGAACTATTTTTCAGACTTGGGTTGAAATGATCAGGGCATTTCCCAAGAAATAGGATTGGTATGGGACTATCAAGTAGGTGAAGTCATTTAGCTGTCAGAGGTAGTTGGCAATTTCATTTCTCTAGGAAATTCTGAAAATCATCATGACACACTTTGTTCTGTAGATTCTATGAGAAAAAAACAAGGATTTGCATCTGAATAATGACTTCCATCTGTGCCCTCTAAAAGTGCTGAAAATGACTGGTTGTAAAGTTATTAGCATGCCCAATATACAAGATGAATACAGAGATGGACAGAGAGATTAAGCAACTTGCTCAGAGATGTATAATGAGTGAAAAAAGCCTAGTAGAAAGCCTAGTGTACTGACTTTTGACCTACAGTCTTACCAGTAGACTATACTGCTCTGATGTGGTTTTGACAAAAAGTAATTAATCTTTTTATGTATTTTATTTTTTTATTTTTTAAAAAAGGTGTGAGGTACTGACTGCACTTGACCAAATTGAGAAGTTAATAAATACAGAGGAATGTTTTAATATACAGCAACTTGCTATCTATCTTAATAAGCTTAAAATAAGCCATAAAACTGTCAGATACTGTCAACAATAGCACAGGATTCAGGTATAATAGCAGCAAAATGTAATAATAATAATATGCAGACAAAGTGATCTGGCAATGAATAAGTGCTCTTGTTCATAACAATTTTAAAGAAAATTTACATTTTTAAGACCAGTTCCTTTATTATTTAGGCCTGTTTGCAGTAGCATAGCAGGAGGTGCTGACATTTCGAATAATTGCTGTTATAACAAAGGACGTAAGCATTTATCACAATATGCCAAATTAAGTTTTGAAGGCTATTCAGCACATTTAGTGAGAGCTGAAGATAATCACCTTGGTAGGATATAATAATGTGGTGCACATTTCTGCCCCAAATGCTGTTTTGATATTTAAGATTATTTTTCTTTAATATAATGGCTTTGATTTTACCAAACTTGGGGATTTTTGATGCATAAATTATGTATCTAATCAGACAGATCAGTCCATGCTTGGAGACAAACATGTACAATCAACAGTAGTTAAAAGGGGGAAACTACTACTGGTGCTTTTTCATACATGCTGCTTTTTCTGATGCTGTCTTGAGTGCACAGCTTAATGATATTTGACCTTTTCAATTTATAGTCTCTCACATATCATTTATGTTTGCTACCAAAAGGATCATTTGCAAAGAGAATGTGCTGTTGGTTTGAATTGGCAAAAGCATTTTTCAATCTGCCAATTTTTCCATTTAAATTAAAAGAATTATATTTATTAGCCTATAACGTTCTTTTTTCCTTTAACAATGGGTTTATCATTCTACTTAGCATTTGCTCAGAGAGTGGAGTAACTCTTTAAGACTAGGAAGTGTAAGAGTGAAACGTTTGCATACATTTTGAACCTGCTGTCACAAAAAAAACCTATATATCGTGTTGACTCTTCTTTTGGTTATGGCTTATCAGAGCAAAGGTAAGACATTGCTGATACTAAGGCAGGAGTTTGTCTCATTTTGGATGCATGCGAAAAACCAACTGTAGTTGATCCAACTAGGAATGGACCTAACTGTATATTTGAGTTGAGGAGTAAAGGGTAGATGAACACATCACTAGCCAAACATTGCTCTTCTGGATGGTGTTCAAAAACTGTCATGCCTTAACTATGGCTGCTCGTATAAGCCTGAGTTAAATTATGGCTCACTGACATGAAGTTTCAGTTGTTTCAGTTTGTTTTCTGTGACTTGTTTGTAGACTCTCTACCTCTGTGGTTCCAGTGAAGATCTACTGCTGCCTTGAGTGACACTCATATATTTTCTTGTAGCAGTACATTAGTGTTCGTCATGAGTTGTTTGTAATGTAAATGTTTTCCTTTATGATTTTTTTCTAACTTTGGACATCTCTATAGTCCACTGCTACTTTCTCACACCAGTTAAATAAACAGAATGGAAAGTTTGCTGGGAATAAGGTAACTATAGGTTAATAATATATTTGTGACTTAATTCCTCTAAGAAGAACATATTTTATAATACTGCATGACATACAGTCTAATGCTAAATACAAGTGGCGAAAAGACATATTCTTCTTGAATTTAATGGTTAACAATAATTCCTATGGAAAGAAAGCTAACAGAGGCAGCAAAGACTTTATCCAGAACTAAGACAGGTCCTGCAGCAGACTGTTTCTGTATATGGAGATGCCATCTTTTTTTGTTTTAATGACGTCAGAGATGTTTTGAGTCATGAATAATAACCCCAAGGAACCAAAGCAAAGGGACAGAACTATTAACATCTAGAAATGAAGAGCTAGATTCTGCAGGTGGTGAGCACTGCTGAATGATGCTAAGCACCCCCAGATTTTGTTGCCTCTTGTTTGCATGAGTAACTGTCTACCACTGTCCTGCAAAACAGCTTATCTGGTTTTGCTTAATATATACTCCATTATTTGCACTTCTTTATTTTCAGAGGAAGCAACCAGTGAAATTTCTGCCTCCCCTCCTTTGCATGGACTATGACATTTCCATGGGTTTATGCTTTTGTATTTCTGTTTTGGACTAAATTGATATATTCCTCAAGTTTTTCCAAATACACAGAATCACAGAGGGCTAGCGAGGGGTAGCTGTAGAGAGCGATAAGGTCTCCCCTCAGCCTCCTCTTCTCCAGGCTGAACAACCCCAGTTCCCTCAGCCGCTCCTCATAAGACTTGTGCTCCAGACCCCTCACCAGCTTCGTAGCCCTTCTCTGGACACGCTCCAGCACCTCAGCATCCTTCTTGTAGTGAGGGGCCCAAAACTGAACACGGTATTTGAGGTGTGGTCTCACCAGTGCCGAGTACAGGGGCACAATATCCACAATGGCTATATCCACAATGCTGCTTTTTTTGTCATGTGGTTGGAAGATGGATGAGACACTAGGTATTATGAAAATAATAACAGAAACTCTGCTAGACTGCAAAGAAGTGCAAACCTCAGTTTGACTAGGACATGAGGATATTTCAAAAGCAATGTTTTGGTTAGAAAGGATGAGAGAGGACTGGTCTCCATTTAAATTATATTCTGTTGAATCTGAAAAACTCCAGAATACACTGCTACAGAAATTGTAGCATTTAAATACATAAATCCACGGAGTTCTTACAGAGAGGTTGCCTGACAGCCAGAAGGCAGTAGGCTAGTGCCCAGAGGGGCTGTAAAAGAAGATTCTGTGCTGGCTCAGCTCCCTTTGCAGTGCTAGAGTTTAGATAAATAAAAACATTTATAGCCTTGTATTACCATAAACATTTTCACCTTAAAGATACCCACAGTCACAATACTGTGAGATCAAAATGCTGTTCACAATGATATGACAAAAAAGGACCAAAAGTTGCACTTTTCAAGTAAAACACAGGTTATAGTCTCTTTACGCAGAAGATTCTGTTTTAAAGATTAGAATACAAATTCCTAGGAAATCATGCCTTAAATCAAAAACTCAGAGTGTTTTTATTTATTTAGATTAACTCCTCATAATTTCAGAAACAAAATATTGATATCGTGTTAGTTAGCATGTCATTCACTGTGGGAATACCAAAAGTTTCTGAAATATGGTGCATTTAAGAAGCGCGATACTGTCACACAACTGGCACGTTAACTCTATTCTCCTGTGTTGTGTGCTTTTGGTTCAGCCAGGGAGACATCTTCAGAAGTTCTAATTGTTCAAGTCACTAATAAAATACCATATATTTAACATAATTAATTTTTAAAACAAAGCTATAGGAAGTAACCAATATTAAACAAAAGCTTGAGTGATTAGAATAAATAACAGCATATATTTTAGAGGGGTTTTTGGGGGGTTTTTTTGTTACTCACACCTGGGATTCGGTCTCCTCTTGTCCAGTTAGACATGTGTCTTATAACAGTAGTTTCTGGAGTTGTCTTTTTAGTGTATATTTTCCTTCTAATTTTTCAGGTTAAAAAAAAGAAAAAATAAAAGAAATTTTTACAAGTATAAAAAGCAAACTCCTTAAAAATATATCTAAAACATATTACAAGTAAGTTCCATTTACATAAATATTTAAACAAATATTCCCTGAAAATGACATAACTCCTTGCTAGGATATAACAACTCTTACTCAGGCCTGGAGGCTTCTTGTACAAACACCCTTTAGAGCTTATAAGAAATGCTAGCTATGTACCTGGAAAATGATCTTTTTGCCTTGGGAACCTTAAGTTCTACAAGATAAATTTGCACCTAGGAAACTTTTTGAAGCACTTTAAATTGATATCACATGTCTGATCTGATCCAAACTTTGTACTTTGTAGTGAGGTAAGTTAGTGACAGAGAAGATCAGTCATATCTGTAACAACTTGAGCCATTCTTGAGAAGAATCAGTCTTTGTCATTTGAAAGTAAAAAAAAAAATCTCAATTTCCCTTTCTCTAATTATGAGGTACAGGTGTAAAAGCCTATCAGATCTTAAGGTTAGAGATGAAAACTATCAGTAATTAAGTCATTATTTATTTAAATTGTCTGCTCAGTGCTCCAAATGCACTTGGGTTGAGTCATTCATTTGAACCTTAAATTTAAAACATAAAAAAAACCACAAAAAACTTCTCTTAGAGTGATATATAATGGATTATTTTTACACAAAATCTCTTTCAGTTTTATTTTCTCTGCCTTTAGGAAAAGAACATAAGAATTCTGTCTTTTAAAAAAGTTTTTGCATAGGTGCCAAGTGTCTCAATTAATGTGACCACATAACCATATCAAGAAATAAATACAAAAAAATATATTTACACAGTGGCAGTAGAAGGTAACACACTGACAAAAGTCTTTATTGGTTAATGGTTTCTTCATAGGCTCTACATTGCTTCCTGTAATTGCCTGGTTCTTGCACATTGAGGCACAGAAGAACTATGCTTCTTGTTCAAGTGGCTTAGTGGGGTGCACAAAATCCATAGGAAGAATCTGGGTCTTCACACTTTTATGGTACTATGGCAAAGTGTTGGTTCGTTTCTCCCATCATTAAGTATGCAGGGCAGGTAAAAATTATATATTTATGCCTTGAAAGTTCATTCCATTCACCTATTTGCTATCGTCATTGAGAGAACATTCAGATATTATTCCTGTAGGCTGTTAATTTAATTCATCTTGGAACAGGATTTTTTTCCCCTTCCTGTTTGGTGATCAGCCTAAACTCCTAGCCTGCAGTAATGAAAAGTTACAGGGAGAAAAAGATGTGCATAAAGAAGTATAGGACTAGAGATTAAACTCCCTATTGCAATTCATATTATGCTAATGAGGTACATAAGATCATTCAGAGCAGGGTAATGCAGTGATATTACCAAGAAACCTACATAATTTACTATGGGGAACCTTTACTTAATACATCATATTTCAGCAAGAAACTTAATAAAAAGAAGCTTAATGCATAAATACCACCAAGGAGCATAGAAAATAATACAGCATTTGAACAGACTAATATATAAACACTACTGTGAAACCTAATTTCCAGCAAGTTACTCAAGAATCAAAATATATATATTGCTTATTGTTACTGCTGAAACAATAGCTTAATAACAAAGGGTACCAGAAGAGGCATAATAAACATTTCTTATTATTTATATTCCCCAGTTGCCTATTGTGGCAATATAACTTAATATTTGATTGAATGGTCTGGATATGAAAGCTATTTCCCTTGCAAAGTAATGCTAGCACTCAGCTGCAATACAGCAAGAAGTGTTACCATGGTACTGTCATAAGGCTTATCCCATGATATTTTTTCCCTCAATTTTATTGATGCTTCCATTTTTAAAGCCGTTCAGATCCATTGAATAATATATGTATTGTGCTATAATATGTTTTGACTTCTGTCCCATCAAGGGTCAAAAGGACATCACTCGTTTTTCAGTCAAGATAATGTTACTTGTTATTAGCATTATGGGAGAGTTTAATATCTCTTTGAAAATCTGGGATGTCCATTTGAAACAGAGATGTAATCATGACTTCTATTGCTATCTTCTCTGAAGAAGTGTCTTTCAAAACCACAGCAGAAAAAAGGTAGGAAAAGAAAGTGAAAAGACTTAAGCGAGATGATAACCACATGATTTAAGTGTCCTGACTCACTGGCTGGGGTCCATGTTTCTCTTTTACATTGTGTCTGGAGGCAGTGACCTTGCATGTGAAAGTATAGTTGATCTCAAGGTGTCATCTGTGTAAATTGTTTCAGAGAAGTACCATACATGATTATTACTGTATTTCTGTGGGTATTAAGCAGACTATATTGGTGTTAAGGGTCAGCTAAATTTCCTCTGTAAAATTCTTAAGCTGATATTTTTTTTCTCCTGCAAGGGTTTCTATTTCAGTAAACTTCTAAAACCAAAATTAAGTGAAGATTCAAAAACTTGCCAGGTTAGTTTCTGTCAGGTCAGCTGAGAATACAGACTTCTGGGACTGATGGACTTAGTCAGTCCTCATAGGCACAGTGTCCCACAGCTGAAGACAGGAGGGCTGTATAACAAATCCTGACTTCCAGCACTTTACACTGAAAACTGTAAGAACCTGACTGTAATTCATGGTTCTTAATGATTCAGATGTCCTTGCTGAAGACCTGGAAAGCTCTGGGAGCTTTGGCTCAGGATTTCTTCCATCCACACAGAAAGTTGAAGTCATCAACTCCATATTCTGGGGCACTTAGTTCAGTCGTTGCTTCCAAAGCTTGAACATTTCCAAATCTTAATCAGTCAACTAGGTCTGACAGGGAGCCAGGAATCATGGCTTTTAGTGCTGTAGTAGGGTCACATGAATGTCATTCTTTGTCTTAAGGCCTTCCAGCTACCCTAGGCTCATTTCTCTCAACTAGATCAGTGTGTCCTTCCAGAAATTCCTGACTTCTATAAAGATTTTCCAGACCAGATGATCAGGACTTGCATGTGCAGAAGCAAAGATGCATCCAGCATGGATGGCAGTCCAGTAGAGAGGCTGGAAAGGAGGTGTAACACTGACCTATGCTGCAAAATTCAGTAAGGCATTAAAATTGGAAAATTAAGAAGGTTGTGTTTGCTGGGATACCACCTAGCAAACATGGAACTGGGTGAGAGTTAGTATCAAGTATTTTTCCCCTTTCCCTTTTAAAGAACAGGATTACTTTTGTCTCTTCTAGTCTTATGCTATATTTTATATTATATTATATTATATTAGTATTAATGGCTGAAATATCCTCAGGTACATTTTTTTTTTTAATAACATAACATGAAGTATTTCAGAACAAATCTGACCTGAAAATATTTAACTTTTCTACGTACTCTCTAAGCTGTCTCGATGTCTCTAGAATTGGTGGAATGCTGTCCATCATCTTCAAGCTCCTCTTTTGATAAGCTCCTCCCCACCTTTGGGAGCTTAAGTCCCAGCCCAGTCTGCAATACCCCGGCAGGTTTTAGCATGGAGATCCAGGGGACATCTCATGTGGCCAGTATTGGACTGGCTCCTTGGAGCTCAAGGTCTGGATGTCAGTCATGCAATTTCTGTTGTTCTGTTTTCATTGAATATCATTCCAAATGAAGACAGAGTGATTCATGCATTACCTAGACAATTTTTTTTTAAATCCTTTAGGACTTTCCCCCTAATTTTCAGTCAGTTTTGGAGAAGCAAAACAGTTGGTCAATATTGAAATGTGATGAAGTATATCAACTTATTTCTCAGTATCAGTAAAGCACTGATAATGTAATCCTTACTCTATTTCTAATTCCCTATGTGAAAAATGTAATACCCCATGACTTTATCTTTATTCAGCATTCTTATTATTCCAGTCACAGGAATTTTTTCCAGTATTGTGTGCGTGGAACATTATTTGTTTGGTTTTAGATTTGTAAGTAAAAACTGATTTAGGGGAAAAAAAAAATCTCTTTTCAACAATCTGCTTAGCAAGTTCAAGGCTCTAAGTATATCTTACAATGGGTAACATGAAAAGAAGCTGAACTAATTTATGCTAAGCTGATCCATCAGTGATCATTTTAGGAAACTATGATGGGTCTTATTTTGATCCCTAATTATATTAGATTAATTAAAAGAGATTCCATAAAGGTCACTTTTATAAAAGAACTATCAGCCACAATATAAAACAGCTATTATGAAACAGGAGGTAAAACTAGATGAAATGTTAGCAAGATCTACAAACTAACCTGCCATTACAATGTCCTTTACATCAGTATTTACATAATCAGAACTTGTTATCAATTTTTGAGTATGTATGTAGAGTGCTTAAGTCCTGAAAACTCTTCTTTTTGGTTCCATATTATTTATTGAAACATGTAAGTAAAAGAATATCATTGACATTTCATATGTTACATACTACATCTTCTAGACAACCTAACATTACACAAAAAGACATTTTAATGAAAATTATCAAAATTAGTTAAACAGCCTGAGAATCTAGACAAATCTATTCTGCCTCCTTTTTTAAATAAACAACAAAATGTGTTTCCATTCATTTATTTCTGGGTTGATAGCTATTTACACAGCACAAACAGACAGCAGATAATATTATTTTCAGTGTCCACAATATTTAGCTATTTAAGAGTGCATTTAAAAAAACAACAAAAAAGTGCCCCCCTCACAGAGAAAACAGTTTCTCATAAGTATCACTTATCATCAAGAACAAATTTAGTCTGATTCTGCTCCCATAACTATATCTCACTGGACAGAGTTTGTTGTTGTAAGAGACAATGTAGAAATGCCCACTTTCCAGCTCTGCAATGTGAAATGTGAAACCTAGTCATAGGGCTATCTCACTCAAAAGTCTCCTCACACAGGTTTCTCCAGCTGAGGGAGATACACATGCTACTAACTTCAGTCTCACATTCCTTGCAGCAAAGTCTTACCTGCAGCACTGTGCTGCAGGTTTTTTCCAGCTCTGACTCTTCATATGTGAGCTGCAGCTGGTCAACCCCATCCATTAGCTACTAACCAGCTGCAACAGCTGCTTTTATAGCCCTGTCATGTCACAGCCCTGTGTTCTAGAAGGGCCCTTCTCCAGTTGCTATCTGTTACTGTAATCACTTCTGTGTCACTCAGCCCTGTTTGGGGACATACTCCCACACAAGAGGTCTCACATACTGGAAGAGACGGAACTCAATGGATCTGGCTGCTAATGCAATCTCAATAGCAGATCCTTTGGGTATAGTTCCAAAGTCCATTGAAGCTGATGGAAAAATATCTCTGACTCACCGAGTTTGAATCTGGTCCATACACCCCTGCTGATAAATTTCTCAAGACCTGTCTCTGTGGGGAGTTAAGTATCCAACTGATAGTTTCAAAACTGTATTTGAATTAACCCTCTTAACCCAGAGGAGCACCTTATCCTTTATAGCTTTGTAGTGCTTTGCATTGAAAAGAGACCTAACAGGTTGAATTGTGCCTAGGCCCTCACCTTTGCCTGGTTACCACAAGAGTCTACCCAACAATTAAAGGTCAGATCTGAACTAAGTCAGAAGATCATGCAGAAGTAGCAGCAGGCTAGGTCATGGTGATGCCCCACTGTATGGAACATCAGCTGCTATCAATAGCAAGGGCTTCTCCTGTCAGCAGACTACTATCTCTTTGCTTGAGTAGATGGATTATAATGTGACGCTATAAATGAAATAACTCGGTAGCCTCAGATGAACAGAACTGGGTCCATTTTCAATATTTGACCATACTTTTTGTCATATAAAGTGCTAGGCATTTAGTCATATCTCTTTTAAGTAGTTCTGTATGCTTGGTTCTGCTTCAGCTTTCACTTTGCAAGGGGTTTTCTTTCTTCTTCCTATACATTTTCACTTAATCTTACACATGATCCTTCTTTGCTTTTCCATGTTTTCTGTCCATACACTAATCAGTCTTCCAGGCCATTCTCAGTCTCCCCAGGGCCAACATGCTTTTAGTTGCACTCTACAACCTCTGCCCTGTATCTTCCTCAGTATTTCTTAGATGTCTTGCTTTGAATCTGTGTTGTGTTGTCTTCAGGAAACCTGTTTGACTATGGAGAAAAAGGCATGCAATGAGGTATCAATAAAGGGACAAAGATCAGCTACCTTGAGGAGGTAGAACATCAGTAAAAAAGAAGGAATGTATGCCTCTGAGGAAGATAAAGCAGCCTGATTCACAGCTCTGGAGAATACTAAGCAGGCATGAAATGTTTGTAAGGTAATGGCCTAAGATCAATAAAGAAAACAAAAGCAGATGAAACAGAGTATCAAACAGAATTTAAATAAATCATTAGTAGGAAAACCTCTTTCTTGAACCATAGAACACTAAACAGCATTTAATTAAAAATGTGTGTTTGATCTTCTCATTCGACTGCTTCTGTAGTATCTTGCCATTTATTTTGGTGATATTGAGGCCAGAAGGGCTGGTGTGCTGTGCTGAACAAATTTTAAATAACAAAACTTGTGGTCAGGTCAGTAAAAAAACTTTGATTTACTTCAGTGGAACTATCAACTTGCCTATTCTTAAATCTTAAAAGCAATTTTTAATTTGACACCTGCCATTTTATCTTGCTTTCTCTCTCACATAGCATTGTAGCTGGTAAACACAGGAACTGGACCTGTGCATAATGCCCTGCTGTGGGAATCCTTGACCACTTTCATAGCCAGGACTACCTTTGAATGGAACGGTAAAATCTAGCCCAGAGGGCTGTGCAAAAAATGTTACAAGAAATCTTGGCCATTGAGCATCTTTGCCTTGGACTTCATCAGGAGCAAAATTAAAATAGCTCATATTAGATTGCAGTTGGACAAATAAGAGCTGAATAACTTTTTCTCTTTTCAGAAATAGATGGTGATTTTTTAAAAACAGAAGTACCTAGAGTAATTTCTTTCCCTTCACAATTGCTGTTCAAGTCCACAATTACTTGTTCTGCAATGGGTAATATTAAACAGGCCAAGGATCTTTACATATGTCATTGTTGTTTGCCAACATTAAATCAGAAGAGCATGAACCTTATTTTGCTTATGGGATACTCCTCATTTTTATTGTCAAAGCACTCAGTTGATGTCTTAGGTACCAGCTGTAGGAATTGTTTTTTATGTAGCAAATTTTTTTACAAATATTCATAATGATTTTAGCTCTAGCACTTAACTAGCATGTTACACAGATAAGAAGAAAAAAGTAAGTAAAAGGAAAAATGGACTAATGTTTATTCTAAAAGGTCAAATAAGTGATTTAGTGATTGGTAAGACCCTGATAAACAACTATAGACTGTGTTTTCAGCAAGCTTCTGAAAATGAATCTGCAGTCCTGTGTAACATACCCAGGCATGCTGGGATCACTTACCTTACTTAAATCAATTCTGTTCATACCCCAACTGCCATGAAATGTAAGTCTTGATTCTCAGCTTGCCAAATCCCTTACCTTAGGGAAGAAGAGCTGAGTTCTGTGGAGAAGACATTCCACAGCAGCAACACAGAACTCCTGGTTTTTATAATCTTTAGATGAGAGAACAGTTCTTCCATCATCAGCTTTTCTATGTATATTTGATGCTGATGACGTTATATAAAAGGTGGTGTTAGGTCCTCAATGAGTCATAGGTTCATTTTTATGAGGTTTTTTATTAATTTTGTACTTAATTAAAAAAAAATAAAAACTAAATGTAGATAAGCAACACTGGAACTCTGAAGATACCAGACTTCAAATTGTATTTTTATGATATAGCTCCCATTTTTTTGTTTTCTTGCAAACTTCTGGTAAGCCACAGGTCTTGTCCCAGCTGTGAGTGTCAGGGGGTAGGGGCTGGAAAGCAGCTAAAATAGCCCCCTCCATACACGAGTTGCTTTCTGAATAGTAAAATCAGTTAGATGCCTCTGGGTATGATAGTAGTGCAACACTACATGACAGACAATATTGTTAGATTTAATATCATTTTTGTAACTGTAACGAAGTATCTGTTTCTCAGTTTCTGTAACACTTGCTTGAGGTACATTACCCATATAATTAAGCATGATTGAATGACAATTGCAGTCTTTTTGCAAAGTAATCCTATGGTTGTTTATGGTTTACAGAAAGTAGACAGCATTCATTTTGCATGTGTGAAGGAAAAGCTCTACATGTTAAAGAACTTGTTAAGGAATAATTGCCATAAATATACAAAGGAATTACTAGGTAACATATGCCAAGGATTGAATAAGGTACTACACAAATTTCTATCAAGATAAAACTGCATTTTCAAAAAGAAAAAAATAATGGTAAGTGAAAACATCTGTATTCAGTTATGGGTGGCATACTATTTGAGTGTCCTGGTTTCAGCTGGGATAGAGTCAGTTTTCTTCATAGAAGCTAGTGTGAGGCTATGTTTTGGATTTGGGATGAGAAAATGTTGATAACATGAGTCTTTGCTAAGCAGGCAAGGACTGTTCAGCTTCTCGTGCTGGCCTGCCAGCGAGCAGGCTGGGGGGGCATGGGAAGCTGGGAGGGGACAGAGCCAGGACAGCTGACCCAGACTGGCCAAAGGGATATTCCATACCATATGACATCATGCTCAGTATATAAAGATGGGGAAAAGAAGAAGGAGGGGGTGGAGGGGATGTTCGGAGTTATGGTGTCTGTCTTCCCAAGAAACGATTACACGTGACAGAGCCCTGCTTCCCTGGAGATGGCTGAACACCTGCCTGCCCATGGGGAGTAGTGAATGAATTCCTTGTTTTGCTCTGCTTGTGCGTGTGGCTTTTGCTTTACCTGTCAAACTGTCTTTATCTCAGACCATGAATTTCTGCACTTTTACTCCTCCGATTCCCTCCCCTGTCCCACCGTGGGGGACTGAGCGAGCAGCTGCGTGGGGCTTAGCTGCTGCCTGGTGTTAAACCATGACATGAGATAACATGTTCTTTTGTTTATAAAAATGCTTTTTTGTCAGCACTACAGAAGACCGTTTTTACATCTAATTCTGGAGACACACAAAGCATACATCAGGGCTCTTTTACTTTGAGATCTCTTCTTTTGAATGTGGATAATACTGCAAGCAAAGGGTCAGACATTCTATACCACACCCTGTCTCTTCGTATGTTACAAAAAATACTCATCTGCATTAACTTTTTCGTTTGGATCAAGAGTGCACCTGTGAAACAAATCTGATTATCTACACTTACTATGCTTTGTTTCACATCCCATGTTTCACTACAGTCTTGCATCAGGCACAGTGGATTCCTTTCAAATGAAGTTAAACAGAAAGAAGTGCTGCAGGAAGGCACCTCTTTCCAACAAGAAGGTGCAGCACAGATTTAGGCTGAACAAAAACCTCAAAACATGTTTCCTGAAGGTGCCAGGTCCTCATCACAAGCTCTCTGGCTCTGCAGATCCACTTCTTTCACCTGCCACTATTTGCTTATGTAAGCATAGCCTCATAGTCTTTGGGGGCACATCTCGGGTGATGTAAAAACCAGGCATGTTGTAGACCTAAAAGTCTTCTTGGAGGTGGATTTCGCAGCAGAGTCCTGTCCAGTGCGTCACAGCTGCTGTTGTGGAAGCTCCTGTGCTGTCTCTTAATGTGAGGTTTGGAATGAGACTGTATATTGGTGCTTTCCAAAATCTTACTCCTATCTGGAGGACATTTCAAATGAAAACATATTTTTTTAAAATCTGAAGGAAACAATCACAAAATATTCCTAGAAACAGAATTTCTCTGAAATAGATTTAGGTATTTATCATTGTGATTTACATTTTCTTTTGGATAGGGGTTTTTTTTTTTTTAAATTTGTTTGCTTCCTCTTTGGGAACATCTTGCTCTATGAAAGCAGTTTGCATTTAGTGAGCACTTACTCCTGATTTAACAAGTATTTAAACATAGGCTCAATATAAAGAAGATAATTTATTTCAGTTTTATTAATTGTTAATAGTATTGGTCATAGAGCATCTCAGCATATAATTGAGAGTCCTGGGATTGTTTGGCCTGGAGATGTCTCAGTGCAGATATTATCAATGTTTATAACTGTCTGATGGGGGGTGTAAGGGAAGAAGGAGCCAGACTCCTCTCAGTGGTGCCCAGTGACAGGACAGGAGGCAATGGGCACAAACTGAAATACATGAAATTCTTTCTGAACATAAGAAAACAGTTTTTTTACTGTGAGGGAAGTTCAACACTGGAACAGCTTGCTGAGAGAGGCTGCAGTTTCCATCCTCAGAAACATTCAAAACCCAACAGGACATGGCCCTGGGCAGCAGCCTACTGTGAATGACACTGCTTGAGCAGGGCGCGATGGAGTAGATGGTCTCCAGAGGTGGCTTCCAACATCAACCAATCTGTGATTCTGTGATATGTTTTACTGGACATGTTTCCTCTACCTGGAACATAGCATTGGCTCAGGGATGATACCAATCTATTTCTTGTGGTATGTAGGTGTTGCAGAATCTTACTGGAAAACTGTGTACAATGCACAGGTCAGAGCCCTCTTTTCCCTATATTTCTTTTCAGGTTACTTTTGCATTGTAGGAGGCTTATGCCCTTTCTTATCTAGTGCTTCTATCTGGTGAAATGATTTTTTCCCCTAAGACTTGTCTGCTTGGAAGGGATGTCAAAAAAGTTACAGAAACCAAGACGAGTATTAAATACAAAAAGTCTCCGGAGGTAAGATATGCTGTGTATATCCTGCCAGAGTCAAGTAAAAAATTGCCACTCAGGTGCTGAAAGCAACTAATTAATCTGTACTGCATTCATTATGATAATGAAAAACTAATCATGGCTTATTGGCCTAAAAGCAAATGCAAGTGAATGAGAGAATTTTTCAAGGCTGGCTGGTGGCCCCAATCCAGCATGCTCCAAAAGTCTGCTGGAGGTACCAAGCAGAACTGAGCAGTGACTGGAGGTAAGAACAAAGTCCTCCCTGCCTTTTTTTTTTTCCCCATTTTCAAAAGCAATGAAAAAATTGTCAGCTTTCTCTTGGTAGCCAATTAAAGATTGTGTCAGTCTTCATGGAACATTTATGTAAGCTTTTGTCCATTTCTGGCTTTGTGTGACATTTATGGGTTCCTCAAATATTCATATAAACATTTATTCTTATAAACATGTTTTATAGAAGACAACCTACAGTATTGGATGATACACATTTATCTGGAATATTTATAAATTTCAGTCTCTGTTGAACTGTGTTTACAGCTTTAAACAAGACTAGCAATCTTTTAGTGATTAAGAGAGATTTCTGTGTTGGTTTTGATTACCGTGGTAGCAAGGTGTATCTGCAAGTCAAATGTATCTTAGCCAAAACAGAAGGGACGTCAAATCTAGGATGCCCCTGTTGGTTTGCATTTCCATCTTTCTGTTTATCACAGCAAATTATAGTCCTGCAGAGACTAATTTGGATCTAAAGCTTAACTTACATTCCCTTAACATCTGTTCCTAAGGAGTCAAAACATATGAATTTGTACATGTTGATTAATTTTCAAAGGGAGAGACTTCCTGTGAAATGTGTTTCCACTAGTTTGCTGAAACATAATCCAAACACTATCTGAGGGACAAAAATGAATAATATAAAAGAGGCTGAGATAAAAATAAAGACAGGAAGTGGGACAGGGATTGTCACAGCAATGTTTTGGGTTTTTTTTCAAAACCAGTGCAGATAAACAAAAACAAAGGTAAGCCAACATAAGACATGAAACAGGAATGAAGAAAATTCTTGAAAATAAAACTCAAGGGGGAGAAACTGAGTTGAGAAGCATAGCACAGTCATGTGACAATCAAATATAATAAACCAGGAGGAGAATAATGGCAAAGTGCAAATTCTGAGCATTAAAGCAGCTCTATAGCAAAAGAGAAAGAGTATTAAGTCATGGTGGAAAGAAATCAGCCTAAGGGAACAGAAAATCATCCTTGACTTAAATCAATATAAAAATAATACTGCCATACTTCATGTAGGTAGTGGCAAGACTTAGATAGGTTTATGAAGAAACAACTTTGTCAAGGAAAATAAAAATAAAAGTATTATCACAAATTTTCTTCCAGGAACAATTTCAACTCTTGTGCTGTAGGGCATCACAGAAATAATCCAGTAGTGAAGAATCTAGCCTAGGAATTAAGTAGGCACTATAATCAATGTAGGACCTGGATATTCTGTATTGTTGTGGGTTATATCTTTGTTGTCACCCTAATGTACAAGCAAATGGCGAATATTGTACATCTGTTTTTTTTGAATCTTTGTGCAAAAGCCTCTTACACAGGGTAAACCTTCTTACCTCATTGGGAGTAGGGGGCTTTCTTCCTGTTTTAACTAGGAATATGATTTCTATTTTTAAGAAATGTGGTTTCCTTCACATCTTCTGCCTTTATGATTGAGTTCCTGGTAGATGATAAGGACTCTAACCTCATGTCACGGATGGAGTGAGACAGACAGTGTTCAAAGTTGTTTTCTTCCTTTTGAGTGTGAAAATAAAATTATATCTTTTATTTATCTTATCATATTGCCTAAGTGGGGGGTGGAAACCAGGCTTCAGAAGGAATTATGTTATTATTTCTGTAAGGATCACTTTGTTAAAAGCCTCCAAATGGAGTGCAGCAGTGTTAACTAGTGTTGAGGCACCACAATGGCCATACACTCACAGACAGGCTGTCCGCCTGCAGCCATGGAACTCCACGCTGGAGCAGATCTCCACCTGTACCCAGGGAAGACCTCACGCTGGAGCAGGTAGATGCCCGAAAGAGTCTGTGACCCTGTGGGAAGCCCACACTGGAGCATGCTTCTGGCAGGACCTGTGGACCCATGGAGAGAGGAGCCCACACTCGAGCAGGTTTGCTGGCAGGGCTTGTGACCCCATGGGGGACCCGGGCTGGAACAGTCTGTTCCTGAAGGACGGCACCCTGTGGTGGGGACCCAGGCTGGACCAGTTCATGAAGAACTGCAGCCTGTGGGAAGGACTCATATTGGAGAAGTTCATGGAGGACTGTCTCCAGTGGGAGGGACCCCACGCTGGAGCAGGGGAAGAGTGTGAGGAATCCTCCTCCTGAGGAAGAAGGAGCAGCAGAGACAAGGTGTGATGAACTGAGCACAACCCTTATTCCCCGTCCCCCTGCGCCACTGGCAGGGAGGAGGGAGAGAATTGGGAGTGAAGTTAAGCCTGGAAAGAAGGGAGGGGTGGAGGAGAAGGCGTTTTAAGATTTGTTTTTATTTCTCATTATCCTACTCTGATTTGATTGGTAATAAATTAAATTAATTTTCCTGAGTCGAGTCTGTCCCTGTCCTTATCTTGACCCATGAGCCTTTCATCATATTTTTTCTCCGTATCTCTAGCTGAGAAGGGAGAGTGATAGAGTGGCTTGGTGGACACCTGGCGTCTGGCCAAGGTCAACCTACGACAACAGTGTTGACTGTTTTTAGTGGGAGATTGATCTGCTTGATTTCCTGAGATCTCTTCCAACCAGAATTGTTCCATGATTCTAAAACTGAAATAACTTTATAGAAAGGAAAGCTATGACTGTGAAAAATAACTTATCTCTGTTTTTAATTACTGGGCTCCAGACTATTTGCTTGAATTCACTGGTTTTGTACGAATGTAACTGCATTAAATATCTTATTACATAACCGATGTAACAAAACGGACAACCTGCCATTTTTTTCAAACTTTTGGCTGGGCTTTTAGTCAGGGGAAGACTGATTTATTTTTAAGATTAATCATTCACTTTTTCTAAAATTAACCATTAATTTTTGGCACAGTCACTCACCCATCTTTTTCAAACTCATATTTGAAAAGCCTTCTGCGTGATGGTAGGTATTGTTTAACTGTACACACTTAATTACAGAAATACATTTTACATTGCTTTTCAGTTGTAAATTGTTGTAGTTATATTCAAGTAAATGTGACTAAACACTAACTAAGATGCATAATTATATATATACCTGTCCAGGCAGCATCAGTCTATGCGGACAGCAAGCTTTTGTGTCTGCTGGACTATTTCAGTTCCTTAAGGGCAACTAATAATTCTAGCAATGTATCTGACTTGCCTTGGAAGTTGACATAGACCTAATTAAAATATTTGTTGTTAGCAGCCAGAGACATTATCTTAATTCAAGTGAATTTCTCTTTGGTTTCCAAGCAATTTCCAGTATTTTGATGTCAATATTGCTATTGGCAAGTTAGTTACTTTATTTACTGTTTATGTATGTGTTACTTCACCTTGTTTCTGGAGGTCTTTTTCAATGCTTTTTGATAAAGTTCAACTTTCACTTAAATAAGTGTAATTCCTCTTAAGAATTTCCAAATTCTATGACAAAAAGAACTTTTTCTTAGAAGAATGAGGACCCTGTTCTATATGTAACCTGAAGCAAATCTGTGGGACACCTTCTTCCCTGGTGAAATGAGAATATAGATCCCTTCTTTCTGAATATAATTAAGGATTTCAGGTGAAAACCACATGAGAAACAGGCATAGTATCAGAGTTCATGCAAGCAAAGATGTCACATCTGTGGATGTAAATGTGCTGCTGTTGGCTAGACCTTTCTCAAATTTTCATTATGCATATCATAATTAAAACTTTAAATTCCTGGTTGATATGTCTGTTTTTCTGATCACAAAAACTTACTAAAAAATGGAGTTGAACATTATGAATACTCTGTGACATTACTGTGATTTAAACAATAGAGAATCTGGGCAGACTGCAATGAACACCACTTCTCATGTTGAATTCAGTGCAATCAGGTTTCCCATCTTCCTTCACCATTCTTTTTTCCCCTTCATTCATATTCCTTGAGTAATCACAAGTGAATACAGCTTTGCTATGAAAAACATGTCTTCTCTACCAGACACAGAAGATAGTATGATTTATCTTTTTTTTTTTAGATTCAAACTATATCCAGGGAATTTGAGATTATATTTATTTTTCCAGTGTCACTTTCTTCCTTTAATATGTACCTAGTAATTTCTTTTCTTTTCTCTAAGCTCTCCTTTTTATTTTGTTTATGCAACAGGAATCTCCTGATTTTTGTATGTTTATAATTACATATAGTTATTGCTGTAATATAACACTCTGGAAGATCAAGTATTATATATAGTTGTACCTAGTGTTATCAATCCTATATTGGATGTCTAGTGAATTTATTGTAGTAGCTGCAAGTGATGTAGTTCTTTGTCAAGCCTCTGACTACTTCAATAAAAGAAATAATGAGCATGCAGATTCCTTCATTGGCTGGAAATCTATTTCTGTCCAGAGAAATGCTCTTTACAGTGAAATTAGTGGAATATTAAAGGTCTCTCCAACTTCATGGCATATCAGCTGAATAAGCTAGGACGTCTTTATTAAGTGCGTTTTGATATTTTGCAAGCCACTTCATGCCCTAGTTCAAAGAAAGTAGGATAGCTTTTCCTTAGAGGAAATGAGAAAAATAGTATAATTTTACAAGTAGTTATTTTAGGGTGAGCTTATAGAAACCTAAATGAACTGTCAGTGGCAGTTCCCAACAGATGGCAGATGAAGTGAATAATACTGGAAGATCTGCTTTAAGGATTCTGTTCATGTTTCCACTGGTTTGCAGATGTTCTGTGAAACAACCTACAGTTTCACTTAAAGCAACAGTATTAATCAAAGTTTCAAAGTTTTTATATTTTTAAATATACTGAAATGTCTCTTTTTTTCAGTGCTAAATAATAACCCAAAATGAAGCATTCTGTTTCCTTTCTCCGTCCCCACTAGACATCTCTATTATCTCTACCATGTCCTGAGTTTCTACTGCCTCTGTTGAGCCTCCCAGCAACTCTGTCTTTGCCTTTTCTCCTTGCTTGCTTATTGAGCTACTAATTTGTCTCTGTTGTGATTCCTTGCTTTTCCCTCATATTCTTACTGCTGACTTCCTTTTCTGTATTTTTTCCTTCTATTTCTTACTTAAATTCACTTTTGTTTACCAGTTAAGTTGACAAAAGTAGACAAAACTTCTCTGTTTTGGACAGAGATGCTGCCTTCACATGCAAGTTCTTTTTGGTTCTCTGTTATGAGGCTGAAGACACCTGTTTATTGTCAAGAGTGAGTTCTTGTAATTAAAACAAGTAGTCTGCTATTGTCTGATCACCTGCAAAATCACAACACTTTCAAAATACATGGGGACACTCTGAGTTTTGGTAGTTTCTACTACTTACCCATAGTGGACTATTAGATTAAAAACTAAGCCAAGTAAATTTCCTCTCTGTTTAACTTTTATTATGACAAATGTTTAATGTGTACAGTGTTTGCATTATAACAATAAAGCATTTCCACGGTATTCACTTAGGTTTAATGATTTACAGCAGAAGTTTGTTTTGTGTTTGCTCAAAACAAAATTCCTCACTGCACAGAGAAAATGAATGGAAATTCATCTAACATCATTGCTTTCCCAGCTAGATAAAAGTGACATCTGTGAAAACTCCATATGAAGTAAAGAATTTTTTGAGATCTGAAGGAGACTGAGAAATGTAAATGAAGGAGAATGAAAAGCAGCTCAGATTAAAAACAGTGGAAGAAAAGAAATAAAACAGAGAAAGTAAGAAAAATACCAAAATGTGATTGAGACCAGCAAAGAGGAAGAAGGGAAGCCCATGATAACTCATTCACGATTAATTGTAGAAATGGTTAAAACCTGCATTATGATTTTTGCACCATGTGTCTTTAATCTGTCATCAAAGTGGAGAGATGATGTAGTCAGTTGGAAGGAGGCCCTGGGAAAGTCATAGAAAAAGTTGAGCTGACCTTAAAAGATGAATGACTTGCAGGTTCAATCTCTTTCCTGTTCCAGGATATCAGGAGGGACCCTTCTTTTGTTATAGATATTTTATTTTGAAGTGGAGGAAGCTTGAGGTTGCAAGATCCTGAGTACTCCATGGATGGAGTTCAATTAAAACACTACTGGGAATGGATGAAAATAAATCCAAATACAATTCCTTGACTTAGGAGGCTAGTTCATGAAAATGAGATGAAAAAGACACTGGCTAAATGCTCAGATTTTTTCCGTAATTTTCAGAGAAAAAGGATTATTTGTTAGACTTCTTACCTGCTCTACAGAAGGTTTAGTGGAGCAGCCATTGCCAAGTGCTGGCAGGGAGCAGAGAGTAATGGGAATGTGCCCAGGTGCTTGTTAGGAATGGCTGGCCTTTGACACTTTTCATATGCTTATGTAGAGAAACAATAGGCTAACCTCACGGTCCAATTGTTGGGTTGGTGGCACAGCCTTTGGAGCTAAACAGTGTCCTGGTTTCAGCTGGGATAGAGTTAATTTTCTTCACAGAAGCTAGTGTAAAGCTATGTTTTGGATTTGGGATGAGAAAATGCTGATAACATGCTGATGTTTTGAGTTGTTGCTAAGCAGTCAAGGACTGCCTGTCTTTTCATGCTGGCTTGGCAGAGAGAAGGCTGGGGGTGCACAGGAAGCTGGGAGGGGGCGCAGCCAGGACAGCTGACCCAAATTGGCCAAAGGGATATTCCATATCATATGACATCACGCTTGGTATGTAACGCTGGGATGAAGAAGGAGGAAGGTGTGGGGGGACATTTGGAGTTATGGTGTCTGTCTTCCCAAGAAATGATTACGCTTGATGGAGCCCTGTTTTCCTGGAGATGGCTGAACACCTGCCTGCCAATGGGAAGTGGTGACGAATTCCTTGCTTTGCGTACATGTGTGAGATTTATTAGGTAGTGCATGGCTTTTGCTTGACTTATTAAACTGTCTTTATCTCAACCCATGAGTTTTCTCACTTTTACCCATGTGATACTCTCCCCCGTCCCACCATGGGGAAGTGAGCGAGCGGCTGTCTGATGCTTGGTTGCTAGATGGGTTTAAACCATGACAAACAGGTTTATTACAATAAATAGAAATTTAATAGAAATTTACAGCTAATAACTTCAGTGCATGCAGTCAAGGTAAGTTGGAAGTTTATACTGGGATTTCTTAGAGAGTATGGTTCTTAAGCAAGATTGGACACTTCCTATCCTTTGAGAAATAAACAGTTTTTTCTGCTGGAGATAATTCAGACATAAATTTTGTTGTTCTACTTTATTCTTTCTAAACAATGATTTAAACAGTTACCCATAAAAGACTTGTAAAGGCTAAAAAGAGTCTTCCTAATTGCCAGTGCCACAGTAAGCACTGGAATGGGAACATAAAACTATCCGTGGTGGAAATGGATAAATTATGGAAACATTGACTGAACTTTTTGAACTAGAAGCAAAGTTTTCACAAATCCAAGCAATCTGAAATGCAGTTTTTGACTTAATAGTGTTCATTCTGCTAGAAGTCTGAAAAAAAGGAGTCAAGGTAAGACGCTCAGGACTGTCATAAGTGAAAATAGCTTAAACTGTGAACACTAACAGGCAGCAGATAATTGTGTTGTGTGGGTGAATGTCTGAAACTGAACTTTTGAAATCTCAAGCAGATGCCTGCTACTTGTTAGCTGCAGTCGGTGAAATCTAGGTTTAGGTTTGGATGACAGCTGGACTAAACAGAAGTGCCACATCCTGAAACCTCTAAGTAATAAAGAAGTGACACAAAATTGCTAGTTAGGAAGCTGATCACTTGTTGTGCTTCTGCATATACACCAGTTAGGACATTCAGGGGCTTGGAAGTTGGGAAAGAAGAAGGTGAAGGTCTTGACTGGAGGAAAGATCCTAGAAGTGGGGGAGAATCCTGGAGGTCAGAGAGATTTGTGGAGATGAATGTTGGGGGATGTCCAGAGACCTTGGCTAGTGATGTCTGAGACTGGTAGCTGCCAGCAGTGGCACAGCATAAATCAACATGACTTTCTGCCCAACCTTCCTGGACCAGCTACAGCATCCTTGTTGGGAAGGTGCATGAAGGCTTCGTGATTGTAGCACTGAAGAGAAGCAAATGAATGTGTGTGGAAAATCAAGTCAGGTAAGATTTCTAATGTCATGGGCTCAAAGGAACTCTGGTATCCAGATCCCCTACTAGATCGTATAGTTTCCCTGGTAGAATTAGGAGTCTGGAAACTTCCCTTTCCTAATATATAAAATGACACATAACTATATAACTTTCCTTTCCTAATAATAAATAAAAAAGCAAGAAAGCAAATGTTTTCAAGATGTGCATGTCCTGAAATAGACTGGCCCAGAGACCCTGAAACATACTGGGCTGTGATACCCAATAATTAATAACAGAAAACACAGGGCAAAATCTAGATTTGGATAGCATTTTTGGTTTGGGGTTTTTTTGTTTGTTTGGGGTTTGTTGGTTTTTTTTTTTCATTTAGCTCTATAGATGTGAATTTAAAAGGGATGTGGAATAGTAGAGAATTGCTGGGGAAAACATGCAAAGAATTTAAATTGAGATCAATTGGCTATAACTCTGAAGGTAATAGGGGAAAAGTTGTTTGCAATTCATACCTTTGTGTTTGACAGGTCATGTTACCTAGAAGAAACTTTTTGCTTCAGAGTACCTGTGGGTGGAATCGTGTGGTTGAGAAGTTGCTGCTGTAATCTTCTCCTCATCCCTTCCTATGTCAGGTTTTATGATATTCATGGAAATGGAATAAATTAATACTCCACCACCAAAGTGATTCTTTAAACTTTGGACAGTTGTGTTTGTAAAAAGACTTTGGAGAAGATGGGTTTGTAAAACATGTAAAAAAGTCAAAAAAAGCTCAAGGAAATTCTAAGCTTCATGCTGCAAAAATGTTCTCTGAGAGCAAATGAAAAATAGGAGGAGAAAGAAAAACCTTGTGCTGTTTTTACGAGTAGCTATTGAAGGGACTGAATAGTTAATGAAATATTAGCAAAGGTTTCTGATGTATTAATAAATATTGCTAGTCAGTCTGTCACTGAAATCAGGAATAAACCTCGTAACACCAATGTAGTGTTAAAAGGCAGGCATTCTTTATTCACGGCGCCGGGAACACGGGGGATAGCTCCTCCTAAATCGTGTTCGTTGATCAGTTCAAAAATCAAACATTTATAGGCAAGATTAATACATACTCATCAAGTTTCCATACAATGATTGGTTAAATATTCCTCACCTCACATGTAAATGACCACGCATGCTTACTATAATTTCTTGAGATTTTACTTCCTTAATCTTTTGAGTCGGAGGGTTTCTTGAGTGGGTGGTCTCTGAGTCAGTGGTCGCGATCTCTCCCTGCCGGAATTACCTTTCCTACAAAGTTCATTTAAGCTTGGCAACACTAAATAGGCCTTCACGGGCTGTCGATCCAACATGCAATCATTCACCCCACAGTCCTTTGTTTTAAGACAAGACTATGGAATGAATAATTACCCACCCACCGGACCGTAGAACTGACCAAGGTGTTCCTTCTTTCTGACTACTTGTTATTAGAACAAAACATAATACCATGATCACAATGTTACACTTAACTCCTTGATAATTAAATCAAGATGGGAAGGGTTAGGTGGGTTCTCGAGCAGCATTGCTGGTGCATAATGTTCTTATAGTTACAACTTGCTACAAATTCACAAACCTATTTTCTAACCCTATTTTATTTTAATTCCCTACCACCTTGGTTACAAGTCTGTCAAGAAAAGACATTTTGATTTTCTGTGGTGACTAAACTTTTCTGTATGAATCTGACCTTTGTCTCACTGCTGCTACTTTTTGAGCTTTGTAGCATGCAAAAAGGAGAAAATGGTGGAACAACACGCATTAATACGTGGCTATGGTAGGCATTTGAAATAGGTTAATGAGGAATGTACTGTGTACAAATAACATTTTACAAAGGGCTTTATGTTCAGTTTTGACCTTGTCTGTCTTTGTTCCTTTGGAGTATAACACTCAGAATGGTTTAAGCAATGAGTAGAAATGCTACTGCTGTCTTGTTCTTGCTGCCTGAGATTTGTTGCTAATGGCTTGACTCATTAGCACCCGCTCCTACAAAGATGTACTCAGAAAGTCTGCAAATAAAATAGACTGCCAACAGCTACCCAGGTGTAAATAAATCAAAATACTAAGTACCATCTCACAGCTACTGTTTGTTTTACCCACCCACCTCTGTATTTTCCCGAAGTCTCTTAAAGCTAATTTTGGAACATGCTGAAGTCATTTAAACTAACAAGCTTACATGTCTCTCATTCCCCACTAATTGACACTGTTGTGATTACAGAGCTTTACATTTATTAATAAGTGAACTGTGTTTTTCTAGATCTTCATTCTCTCTATTTTGTATTAAACAGAGGATATTTCATGTATCATTAGCACAACTTTTTAACACCATTCATTCCATGAAGTATGTTGTATTTAAAATTACCTTACATTGTTTTGTTATTCCTGTGTTATATATGTTTTTTTTTTTATCCACAAGGCTTGGATTAACCAAAAATGGAATGCAAATTAAAAAAAAAAAAAAGTATTCCTCTGTTCTCAGAATACGAAATGGTCTCAAAAAGTACTTTGTGCATTCCTGTGCACTAATCACTAATCTATAGTCTACTGTACTGACCCGAGAATCCAGACCCATGGTATTCAACTGTTTGTGCTATCAGTCTTCCATATTCCTGTGGATAATCAGTTTGTGTTTTCACCAAATGTTTATCTGAATGCTCAGGATAATTTGCAGCAGCTCTGTAGCAAGTTTTTCAGGGCTTCTCTAATCCTTGCTCTTTGACACCATCACATTACATTATTTATTTGCAAAACTGTTTAGAATAGCAAATACTATAACTGCATTTAAATAACTGCAGTACAAGGGGGTATCCTGAAGAGTAGGAATCAGTCAGTTCAGAATTTCACCTCCCAAAGAAACACAGCTTAATCTGAGGACTGTATCTGGACACTGCAAGTTGAATATTTTCTCCTATCAGCGTAGTATTGTAACCAAGGTGGTAGGGAATTAAAATAAAATAGGGTTAGAAAGTAGATTTATGAATTTGTAGCAAGTTGTAACTATAAACATTACGCACCAGTAATGCTGCTCGAGAGCCCATTTAACCCTTCCCATCTTGATTTAATTTTCAAGGAATTAAGTGTAACATTGTAATCATGGTATTATGTTTTGTTCTAATAACAAGTAGTTAGAAAGAAGGAACACCTTGGTCAGTTCGGTGGTCCAGTGGGTAGGTAATTATTCATTCTATAGTCTTGTCTTAAAACAAAGGACTGTGGGGTGAATGATTGCCTATTGGACCGACAGCCTGTGAAGATCTATTTAGTGTTGCCAAGTTTAAGTGAACTTTGTAGGAAAGGTAATTCTGGCAGGGGGAGATCGCGACCACTGACTCAGAGACCACCCACTCAAGAAACCCTTCGACTCAAAAGATTAAGGAAGTAAAATCCCAAGAAATTACAGTGAGCATGCGTGGTCATTTACATGGTAGACGAGGAATATTTAACCAATCATTGTATGGATACTTGATGAATATGTATTAATTTTGTAATCATAGACCTATAAATGTTTGACTTTTGAACTGATTGAGCGAACACGATTTCGGAGGAGCTATCCCCCATGTTCCCAGCGCCGTGAATAAAGAATGCCTGCCTTTTAACACTACATTGGTGTTACAAGGTTTATTCCCGATTTCGGTGACAGTATGATACTACTCTTACTAATTTTTATTTCTAAACAAAAACACGGTGGAAAAAAAGCAAACAACATAACTGAAGTACTTCTGCCTGGTGGTGTATTTTATATCTCAGTGTTTCTGGTATCAGACTAGACATACTCCAGATTGCTCACTTGAAGGGTCCCCAGAAAAGTAACATGTACATACACACATAATTTCAAGTTTTTAAAAGCATGATAAATTTAAATTACAAGACATGAGCCTTGAAAGCACATTTAGGAGAAAGAATGGTGCAAACAAACCAGCAATGCAAGGTGATTACCATAAAAAAAATAGTTTGCAGTATTTGAAAAACTACTAAAGCCAGCACTGCTGAAATGTTAATTCAAGGAGAGGAAGAACCCACCGAAAAGCATTAATTGGAACAATAAATAATGGGACAAAAGGACCTGGAGAAAATATGGATCATTAGTGTCCTAGACAAGGAACTTAACTGCCTATTTGTCTTTAGAAGCTGTACATGTACAGGTGAGACATTCTATCAATACTTATCACTAGGGAAACAGGGTGATAGGGCCGGGGGGAAAAGGTGATGTACTCTGTCAAAATCATGGAAGAGAATAAAGACAATGAAAGACACTGTGGAACTGTATGGCTGTAGGCTGTGGTGGTGTTGCTGTTGTTGTTGCTGCTGCTGCTGTTGTTGTTGCTGTTGTTGTTATTGTTATTGTTGTTATTGAAAGAAAAGCTTCTGTGATGGGATAAACTTGGAACTAGCCAAATAAGATAAAGTCAGGAGAACAACTGATCCATGTAATGTAATAGTCATGGAAAGAAAGGAAATTGAGTGGTAGGTGTGAGTTGGGTGAATTTGAAAGTTTTAAGTATAAGGCAAGCAAAGCAAAATAAAAGGAGGCCTGGAAAACAGAACAGGTTGAAAATTATAAAGAAAATCATACTTGTAAATAATAAATGAATGAACCAAAGAAGAGTAAAGCTGTATTTTAATAGAGTTTAACAGTTGAGTTGGATCTGGGAGTTAGTGGGTTTGGATGACTCCAGGATCTGTCTTCATTTGCTGTTGGGGAAATACTTCCACTCTTTTAAAAATGGGATTTTAGATCCATTACATATAAAGTAAGTGTATTTGTATGAAAAAAAAGATGACGTCTTTTGGAATTAACAATGGGATTCATTGTTATGCTAGAGATGAGAGCTGAGAGTGGCAGTCACAAAAACAGAGCTTGCTTTTTCTATTCCATGCACATTACAAGCTGTCAGCTGCAGGCAACTGTAAGACCAAGTGATTAATGAATTTTTTACTTTCTTTAATAATTTGTAATGTGTGTATAGTTGTGTGTAAGTTCTGGTCTTCATCAGTTGGAGAAACTGAACAGTAATCCTGGCCAGCAGGAAAGAAATGCTTAGACATACTTTGCAAAATTGTTATGAATTTTAAAACTGCCAAAAATCCATATGCTACTAACTGAACAGAGCTTAAATTAAAATGTATGCTTTTAGTAAAAATGTCAAAGAAATAATTCACTATGATGATGTATAACAAGTTTAACTATTTTTGCAGTCATGATGCTTTTTGTGAAAAATTAAAAATGAGAGGAACATTGAGTAGATAGTGTAAATACTTACAAATTATTGTTTCTGTTTAAATCAATATTGGAATGTAGAACCAGTTTATACATTAAAAATACCTCAAATCTCTCAAAGATTTTATAAATATGTATGACATGTTCAATTCACTATAATTCCTGTTGGTCTTTTTAAAGCGTACTTGGACAGTTCTACAGATTAGTGAAAACATTTGAAAGTAGATTATATATTGGCTACTCTGCCATTGTTAATGTCTAACCTAAAATAGAATGGTAGCAGCTTTTCTTAAAAGGTGTCAGATTACTGAGTAATTAAATGTCCACAAACACAGTTAGTTGGAAAGTTTTCTCATAGTAGCATTCATAAGACCTTATAAAAATGGAGAATTTCCCCTATTGTCAGAGAGCCAGGCTTCAACTCCCATCTCCATATGTATGTGTATATGTAACCCATCAAAGTAACATGAATTTTTGTAATTAAAGTAATATGAATTTTTGTAATTATATCAGCATGGTCTGATATACTTATAGAATTGTTAGGAAACTGGATCTTTTTAGCAGGTATACATGCATATCGTTTTGTAGATCCAAGACCCTTCTTTTAGAATGATATGCTTGGAAGTGGAAGGAACATGTATTTGTCAATTTATAATCTGTCTGATAGTTTTCTCTGTGAATTAGGTGCAGAATTTTCAGTCTGAGTCACAAGCAGAAGGTGGAATAAAGCTGATCTGCCTACAGAGGAACACTTTGGGTGAAGAGAGATGTTAATGATCATTCAGGAACTTAAAACTAGGTAAAACATTAAACTAGACAAAAATTTTTGCCGTTATGTGCTAACCATCATAAAATAAGATTCCAGGACCTCTTGCTGTGAAGCCTCTGCAGGCATCTGCTGCAAGGCACATACGGAGTGCAATCATGACTCAGAAAACAACAACAAAATTAGTCCCTTTTTTTCAGATACAGAGTTCACCCATTTAAAGTGTTATAAACAAGGAATTAAATGACTGTCTTGCACCTGACATGCAGTCCCTGCTGCCTTTCCTGCAGTTAAGGTTCAGAAAAAATTTTCAGGTTCCTATCTAAAAATGGCATATGTTTAAGTGCCAGTTTATTCTTGAAGCTTTAGGAAGAGAGAGCTTGGTCATAGGAAAAAATAAGGTTTGTTTGCTTGAATTAATTAAGGGGAAATTTGATTATTTTTTATGACTGCAAATATGCTGTTAGAGGGTGAATGGTGGAAGATTCCTTGAAAAATTCACAAAGCGTTGGTTAGCCTTTATACATTCTGTAAAATAATTCAGAAAATCAGAGGGGAAAAAAGCATAAAAAATAACTCACTGAACAAACTTCACTGAAAGAAGAGTTCAGTTGCTGAAGACATTTAATATGGAGACTTTTTCTGATCTGAATATGGAGAATGAAGACAACAAAACTGAAAAAACCCAACTTAATAGTCAATGAAGCTTTCCCATAGAAATCAGAGATACAAAAAACCCAGCTGGTATCAAGTGACACTTAGAGAAATTAAAATTGGAAAAAAACCCAACAAACCATTTATTTAAGTGATTGCAATTATTGGTAGTCACCAGAGTAAGTCACCCAATGATACGATAAAATCTCTTTAATTTAGAGTCTTTAAGATATTTATAAGATCACTGTAAGTTCAGATGGGATGAAACTTACAGATTATGTGCTGCAAAAACATCAGACACATGGTGAGACCAATGTGCAAATATTTCACAAAAAAAAAAATTTCTGTGGGGAAAGCCTTCCACTTCCATATTGAAAGTAAAAGCAGCTTTCTCTTTTTTCTTTTTTTTTTTGGTGACAGATAAGAGAAACCCACATCTATCTTCTAACTGGATAAGATTTCATGAGAGTTTACTGCAAAATATTCCCCTTCCTTGGAAATCAAAGAAAATCTGTTCATGTAACACCGTTAAAAAATGGCAATGTCGGGTCACTCTTTCTTCATTATTTTATGAAGATGAGTAAAGGAGAGAAGAGCATTATTAACAAGAAGATTAATGTTTAAAAGGAGTAAAAGAACCATAAGGTCTCTGTTTCTGATCAGGTGGAGAATGTGGTAGTAAATGCTAGATAACCACGAGAAGAATGGCGTATCATTTGTAAGTACTTTGCAGCAGAATGAAAGGAATTGGCTGTGCAGTATAAAAAAGGCATTTAGTTGATTTAACTGTACTGTGTTTCCCAAAGCTTGCAAATTGGGAGATTTTGAATTGCAAACTCAAGAAGGGACTAAGCAAAGCATTGTTCGACCTTTCAGGATAATGTCACATGAATCAGGAAAGCCCTTCAGCATATAACATTGCCATTTTTCCTTTTGACAATACCAAAGTAGCTTGTGAATTTCCCTGACCATCTTCTTAATCCTTCCCTGAAATCATAAACTGTCTGTAACATCCCAGTATGGTGTCTTAGAATAGAATATATAGACAAATATGTAAGCTTACAATCTTGACATAGGCTCGGGAAATGGGATTTTGATCCGGTCTGAGTTTCTTCACTGAGTTGGCTTTTTTTTTCATTCATTTGTTTTTCTTGTGATGAATATGTGGCAAGTGAATGAAACAGGAACACATATTGTAAAATAACCTTGAGTGCCAGTCTTGCATTTAATGCTAAGTAGGTTCACAGTAGATATAGTACATGAGAAAATTTGGTCCCAAATATAGGGGAAAAAACCTCTATTTTTTATGCAAGACATTTTTTATTGTATATGAAAGAAAACTTTCTTATGGTCTAACACATAGATAATCCTCTTTCTAGAACTTCAGGCATTGAAAGGCAGAGACATCTTGAATTGAAAACTGTGCCAAATCCAAAAGGCAAGCCCACTGTACTATTGCCTCATTTATACCCACACTGAGTAAAGAAATTGGAAAGTGTGAAGTATGTTGTATTGAAATAATAGCAATGAGGAAGGACAGCTTTAGAACTAAATCTCCAATTCATCAGTAGTTATTTACATTTCAGTAAGAACCACCAAATGAAGCCTGCACCACAGAACTTTATTCTGCTACTGACAGGTTCACTGAGCATGGTACTCTGTTTCCTTGTCCCTGTTTCAGCTGGAATAGAGTTAATTTTCTTCACAGAAGCTAGTATAAAGCTATGTTTTGGATTTGGGATGAGGAAATGTTGCTAATGTGTTGATCTTTTAAGTTGTTGCTAAGCAGTCAAGGACCGCCTGGCTTTTCATGCTGGCTTGGCAGAGAGAAGGCTGGAGGCACACAGGAAGCTGAGAGGGGACACAGCCAGGACAGCTGACCCAGGCTGGCCAAAGAGATATTCCCTACCATATGACATCATGCTCAGTATATAAAACTGGGGCAAAGAAAAAGGAAGGGGTGGGGGGACATGTTATGGCATCTGTCTTCCCAAGTAACCATTACACATGATGGAGCCCTGCTTTCCTGGAGGTGGCTGAACACCTGCTTGCTGATGGGAAGTAGTGAATGGATTCCTTGTTTTGCTCTGCTTGTGTACATGGGTTTTGCTTTACCTACTAAACTGTCTTTGTCTCATCATTTTTACTCTTCTGATTCTCTCCCCTATCCCACCACAAGGAAGTGAGCGAGCAGCTGCATGGTGCTTAGCTGCCAGCTTTAGTTAAAGCATTGTCACCGAAATCGGGAATAAACCTC
>NW_010548077.1:17152-19403 GCF_000687285.1 Phaethon lepturus | reverse complement strand
GACACCCACTGCAATACGAAAGGTACTTGTCTCCGTTTTCTTGCCCAAATGCAGGGATATGCTCTAAATCACTGAGATTTTTCAGCATTTGAGTCGAAGCCCAAGAGTCTGAAAAACTGGACCTCCCACTGACTGCCCCTGGCAAGAGGCATTACTGAGTATGGAACATGCCAAGAGGAAAATAAAGAAGGAGATCCTTCCTTTGCACCATTTCTTCTTAATTAGATACTGAGAAATAAGTTAAACTTGCCAACAGTGTATGAAGTTAGATATAATGACTGCAGATCATCAACACTGGCTGGAACTGGCTGTGACCAGCACGCGGGAGCCCCAGCCTCTCCATTTTTTAGCACGGGGCAGCCCCAGCCTCTCCACAGAGGCCACCCCTGCACCCCTCTGCTGACACCTGGCATGGACACCCTGCGCATATTCCCTGTTTCTGTGGGAATGGAGTCTGGAAACCAAGGCTGAAAAAAGCCAGAGCACAAATTTGATGGTGTCCTTGGTCTGGACAGTTGGGGCCAGGACCCAGACCGCCATGTGGAGCCCACCTCCAGTGCATCAGTGGCCTTTCAGAGCTCAGTCGGGCATTCAGATGATGTCCTGGTTACCCACAGCTAGTGAAGAGACAGAGCCTGTACACATATGATCATGGACCCTCCCAGGGACAATCCAGCTGTGGGACAGACCTCCTAAGTGGGGCATGCCTGCAGTCATCTGCACCACTACTTGGCACCCTAAAATGTGAAAAGTCTGCACATATTCTCACAGGCTTGGTCTGACTTTCAAAGGTCCCTTTGAAAGTGTGCTGGGAATCAGGTGCCTGGGGGCCTACATGAGCCCACAGTTCTTGCTGAAGATGTGCAGGAATATTTTCTTTTCTTTGTGTCGTGGTTTAGCCCCAGCCGGCAACTAAGCACCACGCAGCCGCTCGCTCACTCCCCCTCCCACAGTGGGACGGGGAAGAGAATTGGGAACAAAACTCGTGGGTTGAGATAAACACGGTTTAATAGGACAGAAAGAAAGAAGGGAACAACAACGATAATACCAACAGAGGAATGTACAAGAACAAGTGATGCCCAATACAGCAATTGCTCACCACCCCGTGATCGACAGCCCGTCCCCGAGCAGCAACTTCCGCCCCCCGGCCAACTCCAGTTTATGTACTGGGCATGACGTCGTATGGTAGGGAATGTCCCTTTGGCCAGTCTGGGTCAGCTGTCCCGGCTGTGTCCCCTCCCAGCTCCCCGTGCACCCCCAGCCTGCTCGCTGGAAGGCCAGCACAAGAAGCTGGACTGTCCTTGACTGCTCAGCAACAACCCAAAACATCAGCATATTATCAACAGTTTCTCATCCCAAATCCAAAACACAGTCCCGCACTGGCTTCTGTGAAGAAAACCAGCTCTATCCTGGCTGAAACCAGGACACTTTGAAATAGCTCAGAGTCCACAGAAGAATCACATACCTGTTTTTCTGCATAATCAGGAAATTCCCAATTGCTTCCTTCCTCCTTTAGTGAAAATCTGCTTTATCAGGAAGACCAAATCTGCAAAAGAATCTGACACCCAAGAGGTTAAACGGGCAGAAAGGGCTTATAGGATTTGCTTCTGGCCATTAGCAAAAGTTTATGTATAAACAGGTCATTCCTGTTAGCTTTTATAATCAAACTAACTAAACAGGAACAGAGTAACATCAGTGACTTCCCCATTTATTTGCATGTTTCCTCTATTGAAAGGGCTTTTCTTCCACAAAGAAAGGATATTTTCATGTCTTAAGTATTTTAAGCGTGTGTACTGTACAGAAAATAATTTTTTTTAAAAAAGTATGCAGTGAAAGGGAGGCTGGAATTCAGTCCTAGCTATCAGGAACTGTTTATGCATTTTACATTAGTCAAAAGTTTAAAAAAAAAAAAAAGAAAAAAGAAACAATTCCCCACATAAACACACACCAGGGCCCCAGGTTTTCCTTTAATATAACAAAATTATCTAAACATTATCCTATTGACTAAAGCTTCTATCTGGGCTTTCTCTTTCTTGTTCAGTAAGTCCCGCAATCATCACTGCAGTCAGTTTAATCAGAACGGTCAGATACTCTCCAGCAACAACGTAGTCACCTGATAGTTGACTCGAATATTCCCAGCGAACATAGGTTTGTATCCCCTGAGGTTGAGAAGAGGTCTTATTAATGCTTGAGTTTCCCATTTTCCCAACTGAGTATGCTAAGCCCTGGGCTAGCCTTGGCTTGATGGGTC
>NW_010548077.1:0-17121 GCF_000687285.1 Phaethon lepturus | reverse complement strand
GGAAGAGCAGATAAAACTCAGGAGAGGAAACCAAACTCGAGGAACGCTCCTCTTGAGTAGCTCAGGAGCTTGGACTCACAGAAAGGTGTCATGGCCCTGAGCACAAAGGGGCTCAGCAACCCCTTCCCCCCTGCCCAGATGTTTGGCTGCTGGTGCTAAAGACCAGATCTGATGTGATAAGCTTGGATAGGCTGCAGTGGAAGGGGCCTTCCCGCCATCCTTCAGGAGTTCCAGCTCTGGATTTTGGATCCTATTCTGAGGGACAACTACCTAAAATGAAAGTGTTGAAGCATCTACCCCAGAGGAATCTCAGCCAAGGTTTCTATATGACAACTGGCATGAAGTATCTGTTGCTAAGGATTTGATGTCTTCTTGTTGATTTTAAGAACAATCAAATGAGATTCTTCAGTGTGACTGTAACTGTATTAGACTTGCATTTGTTCCTCTGACATATAGGATTTTTTCATGAGTGGAAGTACTCAAAGAATCACTGAGGAAACATTAACGGAATTTTTAATAAATTGGAAACTATAACCTAAAAGCTGTCTAAGCTTTATGGAGTTGCATAATATGCAAGGAAATGAATTTATGTACACAAATTCCTAAATATTCATTTTCTTACCAAAAAAAAAAAATCCTGCGAGCTAAGTTTACGCATATGCTTTTGTCCCTGTAGTAGAGATTTACCTCTTCTTCAAATATAAAAAGGGACCACATGCTTTTCTTCTCCAGAGAGAGATCTTAGAAATATCTAAGGTTTGTGATGGCTCGATCCTCAGTAAGGGATTTAGCAGAGTTTAGTTTCTTGTTTCTTGTTTTCTTCTGTGAGGGAGAAGCCAGAGCACTATGAGGCTGGAAGGCATAATAAAGCATAGCGTATCTTCTGTTTGGGATGTCCTCACCATTTACTCCCTTTTACATTCAGGAGTCGGGACTCTGCAGTACAAAGGTCACACTAGGTCTATAATCTGGATACTAAGCATGGGTAAAGGACATAAACATAAGGTAAAGGAAATTTTTTTTCCCAGATCAGGTTCAGCTCTTTGTAGTTACTTTTATTACAGATTAGCACAAGGCACAGACTATACTGGCTTTTAATGTGCCAAGGCCGTTTGGGTGAGATATTTTAAGTGTGGAATGGTTCATTGATCTCATATTTATTCTGGGTCTGTGGTTACCTCTGCTTGTCCTTCTATTTATGCTCTTTTATTATATAATCTGAGAATATGGCAAAGCGGACTAGCTCTCCTGTGCTGGCACAAACTGCCTTTTTCCAGTTCAGGTTGTCAAAAGCTGTTCTATTCATTTAACATGTTGCCACAGTTACCTCAATTTAGCTTCTAGTCTCTTCTTCATGTTGACCCATGTTCCTTGATCCATAGATGTTCATGTGATCCCTTTAGCAGGAGGCTAATTGGTTGTATTTTGTTCTTCCCAAAATAAAAAGAAAAAAAAGGAAAGAGAGGGAATGAAGTTTCACAATGACCAAATTTAGCTTAATTTTTAGGTGGCTAAATTCCTATGATGTGGAACAAAATTTGGCTACTGAGGAGTGATCTCTCAAAGTTCCTGGTGTTAATATGAATGCAGAAGTTCTGCTCTGAATTCTAAGCAGACTCAGCCAATCCTGCTTCTCTGCATGAGCTCTATACCAATTTTTCCTTCTTCTCTACCTCCTACAGATGATTTATCACAGATATTAAACTATCCCTAACCCCAACAAAATACTTGACTTTTCTGCCAAGAAGCAGATGCTTCCCAGCTCACATTTTTTATATAGCAATGACACTCTGGAGCGAACTGAAAATGGCATTCTGCAAAATTGAAGTTTTTTACTTTCCATCACCGTTTTCTCTTTCAGTGAGAACAATCATGGAGAAAACAAGTGTTTTAGCATCATGCTGCCCCATGAATGACAGCTGTGTTGGATTTATTCATTAAGGCATGGAGAATGTAGTAATAACATTGCCAGTCAGTCTGTTTTCTCACTCCACAGAACATATGGTAAAAGGTGGATTTTTAGGTTTTGAGCATTGATGTATGTCAGGACTTGTGTTAACATGGGACTACTGAAATCCAGATCAGAAGTAGGCTTTTGTAAAAAGAGAACAGTGCTTACAAAGCTGAATGTTGTGACAGTTCACAGATATCTGCAAGTTCTTGGCTTCACAGGGTCATTCTGACCTGGGCAATGGCAAAAGTCACCTCCTGCTCCAAAAGCTGAAGGGCCACTGTGCTGTCTGAAGGCTCTGGGTTCTTGGCTTGACAAAACTTTCAGCGCGCAGCTGCTGGGGGCTACAACTATGTTTACAGGTAATTTGGCACAATGGAAGTGGATCAGTAAGTTGAAGTGATCGGTGTTCAACCTTTACCATCTCTGTTACAAGTAGCTCAAAGAAATGTCTATGAGTTGGTTTAAATATACTTGCTTGGGCCAGATGTCAGCACTGCACATATGGAGTGAAACTTTCTGAAGGGATACCAGCCCACAAACCTTTCCTTCCTTGGCTCTAAGCTCCTCTACAAACTATCTTGCTGTCTCCTGCATGGTAGGGGCTTGTCAGATCAGGTCACCATCATTCACAGGGAAAAGGTATGTTGTAATTCTTCCTGTGGTTTCCAAGTCACACTCCAGTACCTATTGCCCGCTCCATCTTCCTACCTGAAGTTTTGATAAACTGCACTACAAGGTGCCACATGGGAGTAATGGAAAACCAAATCCTGTGTCTGCAGCAACAGGACACACTCATTAATGATTGATTAATGAAAGAAGCCCCCTTGCCTCAGGCCTCGCAACCTCTGAGAAGGAAGATGGGCAGAATTGCTCCCTGGGAGTCCTTCCCATCACAGGTGCTTTGCCCATGGTCAGCTGGATGCTCTGGGCCTGGGACCTGAGAATGGGGGGACTGCACTATCCGCAGGATGTAGGGTGATAAACACTCAGTGGATGAAAAAGTTTTGGCAGAGGAGGGGCAGGATCTAAGTCTCTCTGCTGTGAGCTGCTTCAAGCTTCTCATCCTCATGTAAAAAGTTCTGAGCCCACTATCATGCTTGAAACTCTGGCTATATCATCTTGTGGTACCTCACAGCCCCCGTTAGCTAGTTAGTGGGTTAGGTAGCTGTTAACAGCTGTTAACCAGCTGTTAGCTACTTAGTGGGACAGTCACATGCACTCTAGGCCAAGTGGTCATGGAGATGTGTGGGATCATCCTCCCACCTTTTACCTTCATGCCGTGCACTGCACTGATTAGTCATCCAGCATTTTAGTCTCTTTGGGTTCCTGAGCTGTGAGGACACTGCTGACAGCATCCATATTCCCATCTGGTGTCCTGCTTCGAGTGGCTATAGATGTATAAGCAGCAAGAGTCACACTCCACTGTGGGGTCATGTAGACTTTACATTCTTCATCTTCAAGTCAAAATTCAAAAATCAACAGTAAGAACCTGGAATGCATTTAGGAGCAAAGTTAAATCTATCCTCATGATTAATGTTTCCAAGAACTGAGAAAAATATTCAGAACTAAACAAGAGAGAAGAGTGCAATTGTTATTTTGTATTGTGTATAAGGCTTTCAGAAGAGCACTGTCACAGAGATTAGCTTTCTCCATACTCAGATGAATTTCAGCCATGGTGTTTATTTGCAGCCTTCCCTGGCAGAAGGAAGTTTTTTCCCTGTGAAGCCATTTCGTTCAAATCCAAATGACAGCATTTCCCAGAACAAAGCACAAAGCTACTTACTTTCTCAAGGCCACACAGGCCATGCACATTTCTACAGTATCTTCTTGACAATTGAGCAATATCTAGACAAACCCTTCAGTGAGGACTGTGAAAAAAAATAAAGTAAGCAAACTCATTACTTGCGCACAGCCATAATTTGAAAAGAAATGCAGTTCATTCTTTGTCAGCTTTATTCTCACCTGCTGTGAAATGCCTCACAGAACCCCTCAAAACCTACAAAAATGTTTCTGGGAAAGGTAATGTCTCTGTACTTATGGGAAGAGGTAATGAAACGTTTCCTATCAACCAAGGTGACCAGGACAGCAATTAGTGCCAGGATTAAAGAGAATAATTATATATATTCTCTTTAAGATTATAAATATGTATTAATAGACATATTCTTAACCACTGCACATCAAAGAAAGTCAGAGAGGCAAAAGATGGAGGTAACTCCTCTCTGTTCTCTACTATATGGCTATATTTATGGCTGAATTGCAGGTAGCCGTATTGTAGTCAGTAAATGGTACAGTTTCAGTGTTTTTCTTTCAGTTCATCCGGACAACCTCAAAACCACCAGGGGCCTCACTGAGTTAGGTGTTGTACAGTAGACGCACCATCCCTGGAAATGTTCAAGGTCAGGTTGGATGGGGCTCTGAGCAACCTGATCGAGTTGAAGATGTCCCTGCTTATTGCAGGGGTGTTGGACTAGATGGCCTTTAAACGTCCTTTCCAACCCAAACTATTCTGTGATTCTATGATTCTAACACAGCAAAGCGCATTGCCTCGCCTTGGTTGTATTTAAATACAAAGGCTCAGGGTTTCAGGGTCTAGAGAAGCAAATTCTCCTGTTACTAATGCTGGAGGAAGTGAGCAGGAAAATGAACTTCAGTTCCCTTCTTGTTAGACAAAATTGCCTCTAGCTTCTGCTGGAGTTAACCACGACATACCATACCATACTAATGACCAGATTATTTTATTAACTTACTTCGTAACAAGTATTTGTTCTTGAAAAGATAAAATGAATGATGGTGGTTGCTGCAGGGGAAAACTGCTCAATTCAAGTGGTTTATTTCAAATCAGGACCAAAGCTGTTTATAGATATATTAGTGACATGTAATTAAGAGGCAATCGGTCAACTGTATATTCAGGATCCATATTAGCAATACAACAGATAGAGCACAGTACTAGACAATTGCAAAATATTTAGAGATCTAAACTAAACACCCTGCACTATATAGTCAAAGGGCTACTTCTGGCAGTGCCAAACCAGGGTCTGCCTGCAGGTGTGTTAACCTCATTTCTCTCCCCATTGCTACATATTTTCATATTATTTTGCTATATCACGCAGGCATTGTGTGAGGATTCACTGATGAGAGGTTTGTACTTGTGATAGTGGAGCAAAGTAGTACATAATACAATAAAACCAAAGTCAGTTTTCTCAAAGCCTAAAACCCTTCCTCAATTTTGTTATTGTACACAGGCTTCCTAGTCAAAGGATATATATTTTCAACTCACCTCATGATTAGTTAGTATTTATATATCAAAGTGACAAATATTATGTGCCTCCCATTTGTGAATTCTGCAGCTGAATTGATAGTTGCTGCAGAAGAGAATACAGTAAATAAAGTACATAGTGTCAGCTGTTACACATTGTGGAGCCTAGTGAGTGCTCGGGGGGGTGAGAAAAGATTATGGATGTGGAAAAAGAACTACTGTTTTTTTCAGTTCTGACTTTTCTCTCTTTTGGAACTTTGCATGAATGTGATGTCAGAAATTCGTTTATTGTTATGGATTTGAGAAACTGGAAGCTAAGAATAGCACGAGGTTTATAGATACGTTATCTGGTCCTTCTTGTTTCTCCTCATGCTATACATCTGCATATTCCCCCCTGACAATAAAAGAGAAGAAAACCCCCAAATCCTGACATAATAGCAGATTCCAGTCCACCACGAACAGCAGGGTCTCAGAAGCAGCAGCAAATTCCACAGGTTCTCCAAAAGAATTTCCAGTGCACAAAAGACATATAAAAATATGCATACTTAACACTGTAGTAATCTCAACTGCAGAGGAAAAAGTAATGGAAACCAGGTACCTCTGATATTTGTCGTATTGCCACGGAATAACTGCTGTTTGATAAGAACAGAGATGATGAATACCAGTGGTTTCATGAGGAGGCTTAATTGTACCAGGACACAAAGGTACTGGCAAAGCTAGTGACCAAGTTCACATCAAAATGCAAAGCATAAGAGGAAAAGACTCAAAGATACTAATTCTGCCAAGTAGAACAATGAAAATACAGGCAAAAATACAATATTTATGAATTTAGCCAAGGGTCTAGTAAGGAACTAAACTAGTTTCTGTGGGAAATATTAAAAAACATTATTCCCTCTGCTGCTTATTCTACAAATTTACACATTTGCATGTGTGAAAGAGCAGCTTTGCAGAGAACAATTAATTTCTTATATACAGACACACTTTCGTCTTTGATGACAGCAACATTAAGTTCTTACAGGCCTTTGCTGGGCATATCCCTGAAAGATACACTAAAAGGAGTGTCCCTGGACTACTCAGTTTTTCCCACAATGGTTTTTGTACCATTGTCCCTGGAGAAATGTTCTGGAAAGGAAAACTTTATTAAAGAGTATGAAACAGATAGCTGCTATAGACAGTGACTATTGTTATAAGCTTCGTAACGCTTGGGCAATTTATGATCTTTCCTGGTGGTCAAAAGATAGGAACAGCCACAGGTAGAAAATGGAATTAGAGAATTTTACCTTTAATCTTTCTGACTTTGTAAAAGAAAAAGTGAATGTTTAAAAAAATGCCTTTCCTTTGCTCATTTGCTTTGGTCGTTGGTAAAAAATAGGTTTTGTCAGCGAAAGAATGGCACCATTTAGGAAAGCAGCAGAGTACTCAAAGAAATACAAAGTGTGGCAAGAAAGATGAAAGTATTAGAGAAAAAACTGTAAGTGGAGACATGGAGAGAGCTGAATTTATATTGTCTATTAGAGTGAAGATTCAGGAAGGATGTGATCATAGTTTATATATAGCTTCAGAGTAACAATAAACATACAGAAGATAATTCTCAGAGGATGATATGATAAGAAGCAATGGTCTGTAACTATGAATGGGAAACTATAGTATAAACACTGAGATATATTTCTTAATGCGAAGGATAATCAAGGGGGGTTGGCTGAAACAGCACCCTTATGAAGAATCTCACCTGGGTAGAGATGAAATCTTGTCCTTAACAATCTTTGCATAGTTTTGAAATACCAGACTGATATTAAATTGATTGGTATTGAACTATGCCCAAGAGTCCAGCTTTTCCACTTTTCTTGCGAGCAGTAATGAATGGCTTCCTTTCTAGAATGGGCTTCAGATCACTGAGGCTTATTATAAATTCGTGATTTTCCAATGCGAAGTAACAAAAATCTAAATGTTGTAGATCAAGTTCGTGATACAGGGAAATTCATCAAGCAAGTAATTTATTATTTTTTATTATTTGCACTTCTTTTTGCCACTGAGCAGGACTTTTTTCCAGACTCACAGGCAGTATGCCAGTTACCAGCTCCCAGGACCCATTAGTGTTTCAGGAACTGTCATAAAACACATGAAAGTAGTGAAGAAATTCCCTTGCTGTCTGTCAAAATTCATGAAAATAGTTCATATCACACAATACACTGTTTCTTCAAAGACTTAATCCTGCACTAAGAAAACAAATATAAGCGCCATCTTGTTATCACTACCAAAACAGCACCTGAAGATGCCTGAGTCAGAAGAGTGTGAGGTACAAAGATGACAACCAGAGATGAAGATAGTGATTAGCAGCAGGAGGGAGAAAGCATTTCCAATGGATACCATGGCATTACAGCATTCAAAACACCTTGCCACGGAACTTTGCAAGAGATAGTAATTATAGGCTTTTAGGTGGGATAAAAGGAAATCTTTGATAGAACAGTTTAGATCTTGAAAACCATGTTCACTTCCAAGGTGCCTTGTACCAGGCTCTTGGGTGGATGTGCTGGGCTGGACTCGGAAGAATGCATGAGAAATTCTTCAAAGCAGAAGAAATGAGGCAACCCTCTGTCACCTCCAGGTATACCCTGTGCCTCATGTATCACAACAGCAATTTCTTATATAATATTTAGTAATGTTTCGAACCCCAAAAGTGTATGCTTCCTCTAAGTCTTCCCTGGGAATGTGTCTCTCCTCACTGAAGCTGTTAAGAAGTACAAAGAAGTGAGAACCAACTCCACCACCAACTTACTCATCATGGTTTCACCAAGGAAGGACAAAATCCCAGGGCTTTATTCCAGTCTTGTCACATTATGTGAACACCAGCAGATCTTTCTGGGATCCTTGCTATTTCATAGAACTAAAAGATGGAAGGAACCTCCACATTCTCCTATTTTTCAGTGAATTGAGATTATTCTTTGTTATCTTCATAAGCTTTAGCCTGTGCAACAGTTAAAATATATGTTCAGTGATATCAGAAGAGAAAAACTACTATGAATCCATTTTGAAAGGAACATTTAGATTCATGAATGATAAATACCTCGACTTTTCACACCCCTTTCCCTCCCCACAGATTTCAATCACAGGACATTTCAGAAGGTGGGGCTAAGGCTCTTCCTAGGAGGGAAGCTGAATTTCAAAAATCATAAAACTCCTCACAAAAGATTAATTTTTGCCTGTTGTTGAAGCTTAATCATAGTCATCTTCCCTCTCCTCCTTTGCACGTGCCAGGGCTACAGTGAGCTCCGATGATCTCCGTGCATGGCGCTGGCACAGCGCTGCCTGTAGCCCTAACTAGTGGTACAGGCATCCAGTGCAGAGAACCAGGTTTTCCAAAGCAGACCATAACTGTTCACAGGCACACAGAGACAGGTTAAAAACTTCCGTCTGTTACTAACCATGGGTACCAATAATAAAATACCCGGGTCTAATAACCCAACCTGCAGGCACAGGAATCTGAACTAGATCTGCTGTCATCCGTTGCAGGTCAGAGATGAATCTGCATTATCACAGAATCACAGAATCACAGAAACACTAGGTTGGAAAGGACCTTCAAGATCATCAAGTCCAACCATTAATCCAGCGCCACCATGTCCCCTAGACCATGTCCTGAAGCACCACATCCACACGTTTCTTGAACACTTCCAGAGATGGCGACTCCACCACCTCCCTGGGCAGCCTGTTCCAATGCCTGACCACCCTCTCAGTGAAGAAATTTTTCCTAATATCCAATCTAAACCTCCCCTGGCGCAACTTGAAGCCATTTCCTCTTGTCCTATCGCTAGTTACTTGGGAGAAGAGGCCAACCCCCTCGTCGCCACAACCCCCTTTCAGGTAGTTGTATAGAGCGATAAGGTCTCCTCTCAGCCTCCTCTTCTCCAGACTAAACAACCCCAGTTCCCTCAGCCGCTCCTCATAAGACTTGTGCTCCAGACCCCGAACCCACACACGGTTTAGACCCATTCAGGCCCTTGGCAGCACGTGCCCCGAAGGATTTGATTTCATCTGTACAAGCTATGTCATAGAGACATGCTGCAAGTGAAGATGACCAAGAGACAGGTCCAGATGAGCACTGTTGCCAGCGAGGGGATGGGGAGTTGCTGTTTACTACCAATTCAGACACATTAAAAAAATAAAGCTGATAAATTACACTCTAAGGAAGGACTTGGGAATTAGTTAAAGGCACATGGGGGTATTTTTTGGTAACCTTTCTCACTCAGACTGTCAGCAGAATTTTATTTTGGGCCTTTAAAAACCCAAGCTCTTGCATTTGAGCTAAAAAACAAGGTTTCTTGACTGGAGTTTATATTGAACTAATTCATCTTTCATGTGTATCAGTCTCCAGAGATAAAATATAAAATATAAACTTTTTCTTTGATGAAATTATAATGCTCAGAACCGATTTTGTTAATGGTTTCTCTGCCCTGGTAGTTTGTAGGTTGGGTTTTTTTGTTTGTTTGTTTGGTTGGTTGGTTAGTTGGTTTGGTTTTGGGTTTTTTTTTGAAGATCTGATGCCAGTTAGAAGAAAATTGTTCTTTCTTAAGGAGAATGAAACACTGTGGACTGAAAAGGAAAGAAGCAGCACAATCCCATACTGTGGAAGGTGGATCTTTGGAATTGCATTGACAAAAATCTCTGTTCACAAATCTGAGCTAGGAGTCTCCAAATGGGTATGGAAATGGCTTGTTTTATATGGTAGAAAATGATTCTAGGGTGCCAGTTTAGTTGGAAAATTTAGGAACACACCACTGGGAGGGTGTTTTTTTTTAAATTTAAATTGGAAACAGTGACACCTAATATTGATACTGTCTGTTTGCAATTTGTAGTGATTTAATGGATCAGGAGTGATCCAGGGCAGTGGCAAAAGGAGCGTTCCCTAGTAACCTGGAAGCTGAGCCTTTCCAAAATGTGGAATAAAGACTTCATGACAAACTAGTGTGAGTATTATGCTTAGTGTTACACAGGCATCTATGGTTATACAGCTTGCCTTTAAAAGAAAGCATGTGATGGAATTGTATTAGCAATGCATTAGCTAGGACACTTGTTTTTTATGTGTTGCAAATGCTAAATTTATAGAAAATTACATAATTTTCTGAACATTAACAATTTCCACCAAGGATTGCCAAAATGTTGAGCATGACTGGAGACATAAGCCAAGCAGTGAGGGTGGGAATTAATATGTCTTGTGGCATATGGTGTCTGCCCATGTGGAATTTCCTGAATGATCCATCAATTACCCATACCTGTCAAGTAGTCAGTGAAGAAGCTCATTCCATGAAGGTGAATAGCTAAAGGGTTTTTAACCACTGTAAAAATTACATCTGTTATTATTTCATACAGTGGTTTTTATCTGAAGAGGAAATAACTTGCTAAATCATAACAAAATACTGGCTGTGCTCTGTTCTGTAGCTTCTTTGTTATAAGTAAGTAAGTGATGAAAGTTCCCGTTGTTTATTTTCTGTTCTTTGGATATTGTTATAATTTTGCAACAAAACTGGAACTTTTAGTTTAATTTTTTCCAAAATGTTTCTAAAGCTTACAAAAACTATTACAAGTATGATCTGAAGTGTGTCAAATCTCCTGTAGTTTACTCTGATAGTTGCATGTGTAGATTTCAGCCACTATGAAGTTTTCACAGAATCACAGAATCACTAGGTTGGAAAGGACCTTCAAGATCATCAGGTCCAACCATTAATCCAGCGCCACCGTGTCCCCTAAACCATGTTCTGAAGCGCCACATCCACACGTTTTTTGAACACTTCAGAGATGGCGACTCCACCACCTCCCTGGGCAGCCTGTTCCAATGCCTGACCACCCTCTCGGTGAAGAAATTTTTCCTAATATCCAGTCTAAACCTCCCCTGGTGCAACTTGAGGCCATTTCCTCTCGTCCTATCGCTGGTTACTTGGGAGAAGAGACCAACACTCACCTCACCACAGCTCCCTTTCAGGTAGTTGTAGAGAGCGATAAGGTCTCCTCTCAGCCTTCTCTTCTCCAGACTAAACAACCCCAGTTCCCTCAGCCGCTCCTCATAAGACTTGTGCTCCAGACCCCTCACCAGCTTCGTTGCCCTTCTCTGGACATGCTCCAGCACCTCAACATCCTTCTTGTAGTGAGGGGCCCAAAACTGAACACAGTATTCAAGGTGCGACCTCACCAATGCCGAGTACAGGGGCACAAAGAGCTATTCTTGGTTTCCTGTTGCTTTTAGTTTACATACTTCTGCCAGGATGACGCATTTCACAATCTAACTTGTGTTTCCATTTTTACCCTGGTGATACTAAACCTAATTTTTTTTCTGCACTCCTAATCAAAGAATGACTTCATATAATCATGAAGACTAGCCTGCAAGAGAATTTCTTGCAGCTAAATTTAACTAAGCTGCAAACTTCTGCAGGGGTTGAGAAGAGTGAGTGGCTTTGGAAAATTGATTTAGTTGGAGTATGGTACTAGTCTTTTAAGTCGCATAACAAGCAATTTTGACCTTATGGTTCAGCCATGCTTTGATAGATGCTTTACTTTTTATCTTCTTTCCCTTCCTTCAGTTTATAGATGGGGATATTTAAGCTCAAGTGCTGTAAAACATTTCACTGATCTAAAAGTGCTGCACATCAGTAAAATATGATGTGGCACTCCATGATAGCCTGGGCTAGACCTGAAGGTCTTACCAGCTGCATTTAAGTAAATACGAGAGACTAGGGTTAGCTCATGTAATGGCCAGCAGTTCATGTTATTTAATCATTACCGTGGACCGGGGCATGGTATGGTCTGTACCAGGTAGCTCTGTCAATGGGTACTGACTGGGTTTCACTCTGTCATGTCCCTACCAGGGACCCATGTAACTTGGCTCTTTACATGAAGCCACTCTCTTTTTCCAGTGGTGGTGATGGGGAGTTTATCCATACGGACGACAGCAGTGCTGTGATGCTTGGCCTTAGGGTTAAAGAATGAGCATTAGCCTGTTCTATTTATTACTAAATATGTAGAAACTGGGATCTACTTTGTGCATAGCTAGATTAGAAAAAGAGAATGTCTGCAAGTAGGTTACATCACTTCTTCTGAATGATTATACCATAAAAGCAGGATTTCACTGCCTGCTCCTTTCTGCTGGATGAATCCATGATGAACGTTGAAATTAGCTTTTGATGCTGCTCTGAACCATTAAAGATGCAGAAATAAGAATTTTAGGATCACTTGTAGATGAACACAGAACTGTAAGAAACCTCAAGAAATTACTCAACAGTTCTTGTAATTTACATAAAACCTCCTGCCACCTGTGAAGATACCTGCACCATCACCTGCATGGTTACAGCACAGAAATTGTCTGATAGCAGCATCACATCCTTGGTTGTTGCTTCAGCCTGGGAAAGAGATCCACAAGTCTCCCAAAACTCAGCTATGCAATTCCCACACCTCATGTAACTCTGTTGATATGGTCTATCCTACTGAGCAAGTATGTCGAACAGTAGATCAGGGAGAAATAGCCAAGAGCAGAAAGATGTACAATCACCAACTGCACAAATTACCTGCTCAGATATATAAGGAGGAACAAACATCCATATAAGTTTTCCTCAAGAGATTCTGGGGGAGAGCAGGGAAGAGCAGATACACACTGTGCACTCATCCTGTTTCAGAGCAGACTAACATTAGAGAGAGGGAAATTATGGAAGGAATGACTAGATGACTTCTTCAAGTTGCTTCTAGACCATTTGTTCAGTGATTGTTCTGTGGATGGAGGTGGCAGTGGCAAATTTGGTTCAGCCCTCATCCTGGAGTTATTGCACTGATGGCCATAGTGCTTTACAAAACTAGAATCAAGAACAGTTAAGCTTATACAAAAAGCAGTGCCATTATTGTGAGGTCAAAAGAGGAATTCAAGCAACTGTAGCTGCATGGAAAGCAGAATGGTTTGGAAAGGCAGAAGGATGTTAAAGCAAAACTTCTTAAACTTTTACTTATAACTACTTCCAATATTATACAGCATTGGCTTCCTTTGGTCAGTCGTTTTAAGGCTTGCTGCTTACAGTAATCAAAGAAACACGATTGCCACCGACATATTAATCAATAACAGGGAGTAGAAAAATGTCAGAGAGCAGCTGGTAATGGGGTTAAAACAAGCTTTGGATCAAGCTGCTCAAGGCATGTAAAGGCCAACAAGTAGAATGGATGCTATCTGCAAAAAGCAGCTTGGAGACACTAGTCTTTTAACAGCCTTAAAACACAAGCTTCTTAGAAAAATGACCCTTCGTTCACATCTGATTCTGGACTGAGGTCAGTGGAGAATGACAGTCTCATAATCAGAAACCTTCAAGATGCAAGGATGAGCTGCAGCAACAAAAAGGGAAGAATTAATTGTCGATTCATCTCAAGCAGACTCAGAAAAGGATTCTTACTGAAGGAGGCTGTGGCTTACCACGCAAGAGGTAAAGGCTCAGGCAGGCAGAGAGAAGAAACACATATCTCAGCAATGGTTTACAGCAAGGTTTAGATCTGAAATCTTAGTGGTTCTAGACACATGAGTATGCGATTGGACAAAATGAGAGTGGTCAGTATGTTATATGTCCCTCTGAATGTTTCTCCTTGATGAGTCTAAGCAGAAGTATAAAATGTTAAGTAGTCCTTCTGGAGAGGCTGGTGCTTTTGATTGGTGTGGTTACTTGGGCAATGGGCTGATTCAGTCAAAAAATAGAGACTACTCACAGCAGTTTGATAATGTCATATTTTAGTATGAAAGCAAATCCCATAAGAGAAGATATCAAGATGACAATGTTAAATAAACTATAACTAAAAAATGTATTGTTACCAAGCTTGCAAACAGAGAGAGATCACCTTCCAGCTGGTTCATTGCCATAATGCCATGAATCTGTCAGGATGCCAAATGGACACATTTAGTGAGCTATTTTCTTCTCCTTTGAGTCTTCTATTCACTACTTCAAATCACTTACGTGGAAAGTACCCCTGTTCATACTGTCTGAGCAAGTCAGGGGAGCACAGACCTGCAGCTTGGGAGTGTAGGGCAGGCTCTTCCATGGCAAAAATGATGTGTCCATAGAGTTAGCTCTGAACATAGATGGTCCCTAGGCCAGACAGATTGAACATTGGAAATCCATCAGTTGGGTCATGCTAACTATTCCAGCCTCATTCTACAGCAATGAAAAATCTGAAATAATGCCTGAAAGTCACTATCTGATTAGATGAGTATTTCCAGTGAGAGTCATATGACTACTTTACAAAAGCCCTTTAGCAAACCCTGGAGTAGGTGTCAGGGCAGGTGTGTTTAAAGTCTACAACTTGGCTCCCAGAGGGTTGCCACATCTAGGCAAAGCTCATAGGACTTGCTGGGCTCTGTGATCCACACTGGGGCCTTTTCAAGTTGGAAGTGAAGGTGCAAATGGGATGAAAACCAGTGTGCCTTTCCTGGGTCTACGTTGTGTGCTGCCCATGTCCTGGTAGACAGACAGGATAACTACAGCTAGATGTGATCTCTCTCACCTGGGGTAGTTACACAGTGCCTTGTCTATGGTGAAGGAGAGGGGTGGAGGAATAGCTAACCCCCAGCTGACTTCATCAGCTAGCTTCCAGCCTACATTTTATTGCCTGAACCATGCAAAGCCACCAGACAGAAGAATCCAGCATACAGGGCATGACTTGCCCTGATCAAGCAGTGATGTCCAGCCCTCCAGCAATGTTAATATCGGAGGTTCCATGAGAAGCAGAGTATCCCCTACCCTCTTGCTGCTGGGCAGAAGGAGGGGACTTAAGAGACGAGGGGGAATGGAAGCAGGTCCCTGCTCGGGGTGGCAGGTGAATCCCCTCCCAGCCTCCCTCACCATCCCAGCTGCCCTTACACAACAGGTATGGGGCTTTGGAACTTGAGGGACTCTGCACATGAGGACCTTGATGAAAGTCCATCCACGGGGTTGCCTAGGGTGAGTCAGCCAGCCCCACGCATCAAGACGTCCTCTGTTAAGAAAAAAAGGAGGGTAATTGTCATAGGTGACTCCCTTCTGAGAGGAACAGAGGGCCCAATATGCCGACCATACCCAACCTACAGGGAAGCCTTCTGCCTCCCTGGAGCCTGGGTGAGAGACGTCACCAGGAAACTCCCTGGTCTGGTTCGGCCCACTGGTTACTACTTGCTGCTGGTCATGCAGGTTGGCAGCAACGAGGTTGTGCAAAGAAGTCTAAAAGTGATTAAAAGAGACTTCAGAGCACTGGGGTGACTGGTCGATGGAGCGGGAGCACAGGCAGTGTTTTTGTCAATCCCTTCAGTGACAAGGAGGAACACTGAAAGGAACTGAAACACACCTGGTTAACGTGTAGCTCAGAGGCTAAAATCGGCAGAATTTTGGTTTTTTTGACCATGGGGCGGTTTACATGGCACTGGGCCTGCTGGCAGCAGATGGAGTGCAACTATCTCCAAGGGGGTAAAGGATTCTTGCTTACGAGTTGGCAGGCCTCATAGAGAGGGCTTTAAACTAGATTTGGAGGGGGGAAGGGATAAAACCCAGCTCACTAGAGGTAATCCTAGGGATGGCATGCTGATGTTGGGGGTGAAATCGATAGCCCAGCTCAACTGCATCTACTCCAGTGCATGCAGCATGGACAGCAAACACGAGGAGCTGGAAGCCATTGTGCAGCGGGACAGCTATGATGTAGTTGCCATCACAGAAACATGGTGGGATGATGCTCATGACTGGAGTGCTGCAATGGGTGGCTACAAGCTCTGCAGAAGGGATAGACAGGGAAGGAGAGGCAGGGGGGTGACTCTGTATGTTAGGGAGTGTTTTGATTATATAGAGCTAATCATTGTGACGACAAAGTCAAGTGCTTATGAGAAAGGATGAGGGGGAAAGCAAACAAGGCAGATATCCTGCTGGGAGTCTGGTATAGACGACGAAACCAGGACAAAGAGGCAGATGAAGCATTCTACAAGCGACTGGCAGAAGTTTTCACAAACTAGCGATTGTTCTTGTAGGGGACTTCAATCTACCAGACATCTGCTGGAAATATAACACAACAGAGAGGAAACAGTCTAGGAGGTTCCTGGAGTGTGTAGAAGATAACTTCCTGACACAGCTGGTAAGGGAGCCTACCAGGGGAGATGCCCTGCTTGACCTGCTGTTTAGGAACAGGGAAGGACTGGTGGGAGATGTGGTGGTTGGAGGCCGTCTTGGGCTTAGCAACCATGACATGATAGAATTCTTGATTCTGAGTGAAGTAAGGAGGCGGGTCAGCGAAACTGCTACCATGGGTTCCTGAGTGCAGACTTCAGCCTGTTCAGGTAGCTGGTTGAGGGAGTCCCTTGAGAGACTGTCCTAAAGGGCAAAAGGGTCCAGGAAGGCTGGACATTCTTCAGGAAAGGAAAATCTTAAAGGCGCAGGAGCAGGTGGTCCCCATGTGCCTTAAGACGAGCTGACAGGGGAGGCAACCATCCTGGCTGAACAGGGAGATTTTGCTGGGACTCAGGGAAAAAAAGGGGAGTTTGTCACCTTTTGAAGAAAGGGAAGGCAACTCAAGAAGAGTACAAGGATCTTGTTAGGTCATGCAGAGAGAAAATTATAAAGGCAAAAGCCCAGCTAGAACTCAATCTGGCCACGGTCATCTTAAGGAATAACAGAAAATGTTTTTACAACTACATTACCAACAAAAAGAGAGGTAAGGAGAATCTCCATCCCTTATTGGATGGGTGTGGTGGGACATTGTCAGAAAGGATGAGGATAAGGATGAGGAACTTAATGTCTTCTTTGCCTCAGTCTTTAATAATCAGACCAGGTATCCTCAGGGTATTCAGCTCCCTGAGCTGGAAGACAGGGATGGAGAGCAGAATAAACTCACCATAATCGAGGAGGAAGCAGGAAGATTATGGAGTGGTTCGTCTTGAGAG
>NW_010548076.1:22244-34685 GCF_000687285.1 Phaethon lepturus | reverse complement strand
ATATATATTTAATATATAAGTCTACATAATAAAATCAAAAAGAAAATCAGGTTTGGTTGCATCAGGATGTTAGTATTGACAGAATCCCCAACAGAAAACTAAACCACCCCAAATTTTTTCCACCCTCTTCATAGCTACTTATGATAAATTTAGGTAACTATAGTAACTTTTTTCCTGCTTTCTTGTTAGGAAAAGGCTGTGAGTATTTTAAGTATTGTACAAAACCACAGAATATTTTCACTGGTGCTGAAAAGTGTGGGAACTAAAACACAACACTAAATTGCCCAAATTGACATCAGCTGACGTGGAGAACAGTCAGTGTTACACTTACAGAGAAATTAAAACATATGGTTATGAATACCTCTTGATCAAAAATCAATCAAGAAAGGCAAAAGCATTTTCTAGAGAAATACTCCTGGTCTTTCAATAAGCAGCATAGAAAAGAGATCATGTATCACTGCCTTTTAATTTCTTCTTCCTCTAGTGCTTTTTTAGCTGTCTTTTGGTTGACTAGAGCAGAGACCAGGCAGCAACATTCTAATCATCTGAATGTATATTTTTCCTCACATGTCAAAAATCATCTAAAAATGTCAAAGAAAGAAAAAGAAAAACGGTGAAGACAATAACAAGTCAAAAAGAATTCTAAATGGCAGTCTGCAATAATACGAGTCTCTGAAGATGCCTGTGACTGGATGAGCTATGTAATACGGTAGTAATTGCCTCGGTGAAAGACAAAATGATATAACATAACACTATTCACCTACGCAAATGTATGTTTGCAGGCATGAAAAGTTGTATCAATAATCTACAGAACATTATTTAACACAAATTAAACACCAAGGGGTAACAGTTTTAAACTAAAAGAGGGCAGATTTAGACTAGAGATAAGGAAGAAATTTTTTACACTGAGGGTGGTGACACACTGGCACAGGCTGCCCAGAGAGGTGGTAGATGCCCCATCCCTGGAAACATTCAAGGTCAGGTTGGATGGGGCTCTGAGCAACCTGCTCTAGTTGAAGATGTCCCTGCTCATTGCAGGTGGGGTTGCACTAGATGACCTCTAAAGGTCCCTTCCAACCCAAACTATTCTATGATTCTATGAACCTTCAAAAAGGATAGATCTCTAAAACAATCTCAATACATACGTGAGATGTTAACATACCAGGTAGAAGAGAGTAAGCCCTGTTGAATATCTTACACTTATGGGTTATAAGCTTAGTACCTAGATCCAAATATCTGTTCAGAACTGTACAGGATAGAGTTTTAGCACATTTTAAAATACAAAGACATAAAATCATTCAAATTAATCTATCAAAGGTGCATGAATTTCAACTGTTTTCTAAGGGAAATAGGAAATTATGCAGAACATCTAAATGAACAATTTAAAAAAAAAAAAAAAAAAAAAAAAAAAACCACACACCCAAAACAGCTGGGTTGGACCAGAATCCGTGGATTCCATGTCCAAACAAGACTGACAGGTAAATTTGCAGGAACTTGATCATCCACTTCATTTTATCAGTTTCACACTGATGTACTCACTCACTGCTTTGTATTAATTTAGTGACACTAATATAATGCAAGTGAAGATAGCTGGAAATAAAGCTGCAGCTTTTAAACTTGTAAATCTGAAATTTAATGGGGTTTCTCCATTTGGTTCAGAATGCATCTAATGCCAACAAAGCTGCAAGCTACAACTGCAGAAACAAGTGAACAATTGCCAGTGACTCACAAATGTACCCATCTCATTTAATGATTCCAAGCATCTTACCTCCTAGAGGATGAATTGTTCTCAAGACTTTTTGGGAGACCTAAAACAATAAAGTAGTAGTAGTTGGAACAATCACTACTATCTAACAGTAGTGCAAAAAATCCAACACAGAGTGAGTCTTCAGAAGTTAGTCAGAGTGGTTATAAATAGTCACACAATACAGGCACAACTAATCACCATGTTCCCTAGCTCTATAATGTGCTCAAAACAAAGTTTCATCAATGTTCTTGCAGCTTGCAAATAATTAAAAACCTTCCAGTTAAGTCTGCAGAATTGAGTAAGGGAGATTAGAATCAAATTCAGTATAAGTGACTCATGAAAGACGTAACTATAGGAAGAACACATGATAATACAGAAAGTCAGCCACAGGGTTGCTTTTACCCATGACACCTATCCCCTGAAGTATTTTAATGACTACCAGAAGCACCACTACAGTCAGAGACTTTTAGCTTCACTACACTACACAGTAACCAGTGCACAGCTAAAACCTGGGACCCAAAATTTACTGCAAGTAAATTTGGTAATAATATAAATCTGTTTTGCAGACTATGGTAACTCTATACAACTGAAACACTTTCACCATGTCATGTGAAAATTATTTAAATTTTTATTTTCAGAAGGTTGTAGGAGACTAAGGAGGAAATAAGAAGCAATTCCTGGGAAACTGTTGGCTTGAGCTAGCTGACTTTCATACAAGTTTGAAAGTGTTACTGTTACTTGCAAAAGGATATGGAGACAAAGGATGGGAAACTGTGATGCATATTCTACAGCACATGGACTAATCCCAGGCTAGCAAAACATTCATTTCATTATGCTGTCCTCAGTTCCAGGGGCTTCTTGAGTTAGAACAGAAAGACACAGGTAGTATAAACAGTTTTAGCAGGCCACTCCATCATGCCTCTTTCCCATTTCAAAAATGCCATTCACCACATTAACGTTTGTAGGCAGCCCCCAGTGCACATACCTCTAGTCATATGGCAGGTCATATGACATCCTCTGTCACGGGAGAATGTGATCACCCATCACATGATGCAACCTTCTACTTATGGAAAGGTTTATACAACAGGCAATCTTGACTTGAAAGCAGCAGAATCAAAAGAGAGATTTCAGACCTCTGCAAGCAGGACATTCCTAAAGGGCAAGTAATGTAGGAATGAAGAACACTGGCAAAGGCAGCGAAGCAAGCTTTAAACAAGCAACCTCAAGTACTACAAGTTGTATAAACATGGTAGCAGAAGATCTGAGTAGCTTTGTGTAGTGTAATGGCAGTCTATCTGGCTCTAGGTCATATTATGGGTTTGAATCCCATTGCAGAAGTTTTGAGAAGGTTAATTCGCTGCGCTTCTAGGATCCTGAGCTAGATTAAAACACCTCTTTATTAAAGAAGGCCATCCTCATCTGTATCTCCAGAAGAGCCCATCTTCGTATTCTTCCTGTATTCCTCAAAATGTTTTTCCCTGCTGCTCTAAGGTTTTCTTATCTGCTTTTTGTTGAACAAGCTACAGAACAAATGCAAAGATACCCATGTTATGACTAAAATTGCAAGCTTAGCTTTGCAGCAAACATACAAATGCTTAACGTTCAATTTACTGAACCTTCTACAAACAATTTCATGCCTCATTTTCCAGCTCTAAGTTGCTACAATAGATATCTTTACAAAAAATGAAGTAAACCTCCGGTGTTAAGTATTCATTATGTATACTCTCCTAAATTTCTTTGACCATCACAATATTTCTTTGATGTCCCAGCATTTTTACATTTCAAAGACTACGATAACAATGTGATTTTAAGAAGTCTGGAGGGGAATAAAACCAGAATACACATTTACAGTGTGCAGCAAAGAAACTGCATTTTCCAATACAGTTTCAGTACACTAGTTCAACTGTCCTGACTTAGTTTTGATTAGTGTTGGAAGGTTTTTTTGGTTTTGTCTTTTTAAATGGAGCAAAACACATCATGGAAATCCCCATTATTAATAGGGAAAAAACAGTGTTTTTATAAATTATCAATTGCCTTTTTTTTTTTTTTTTAAATCACTAGAATAGTTATACTATGAAGCAATTCCCTAACTTTACTTTCAATCCTCCACAGGCAGAACGATGAAAGGGGCTCTTCTCACACAAGGGAGCCTCCTTTTTACTATGCACAAATGGACTTTACACAGCTGGACTGAAGACCTCAATAAAAGAAAACAACTGGGAACTGGAAATTAATACTGTTCAGAGAAATTCATATATTGTCACTGTGTAGGAATCCACTTACATACATGCAGCTTATGTTGCATATTGTCTGATATATTTGCTTAAAAACTAGGATCTCTAAAAATAGACATGTTAATTTTCCATATTGATGTACAAGTCATGTGTGTGGCTGATTTCCATATAATGGTAGTGAAATACATCATTTAGTGAGGAAAAAAATAGCCAGGATAAATATTTTATAGTTTGTTAGCACCTTGGTACCTGGTCACACTGTTTACATATTTCCAACTCTGGAATCTGCTAGTGAAGAAGAAAGAGTAAGAAGTATATGGAAGGTAATATAGAATATGTGTGTTTTACAATTTAAGAAAAGCACCAAAAACTTTGCATTATTTACAGATGCTGAAGAAAGAAAAAATCCCAAACTGCTCTATGTTACTAGTGTAATGATTTTGGCTGCTCAGAATGAATTAATCCATAATTGCAAGACACTGTTAGCACAGCAGCATATCGCTAGACATTTGGTGTCAAACAGTTATCATCATCTAGGTCTTGTAATCTAAGGAATGATGAGAATTTTACACATGGCTAATGCTAAGAGATATTCGACTAGATATGAGAAAGGAAAGGAAAAATCAAAATACTCTACCTGATGTAGCTTAAAAACTCTAGTTACCTTTTGACTACAGTCTTCTAGCATAGGCTAAACTAATCAAATACATAGACTAACATTGCTTTCAAAAACGCACTGTAGTAAGGTTTGTGTATTTACAGAGACACTATCACAGCAATTTCTCAGCATCTCCCACTCCAAGAGCCATGCAAGATCAAGATGCAAGTATTATTATTCTCCATGTTAGAGAAGTTGAAACACATACAGGCTTACAGCCTGATTCAGTTCAGCAAGATCCAGATACAGTATGGTGTGTGACAGAGCTGATAAGAGAACGTATCTCTCCACAATTTTATACCTAAAGACTTAATCACAATGCACTCCAGTTTCTCCATATTTGAGATGTCCATGGAACTGGACTTTTTCTGTAGCAGTTCCATGCCTGGAGACTGTAGAATAGGGTCCAACATTTTAAGAAAATTTTGAGCCAGAGATTTAGTCCCTCAGACCTTGAGAAATTTGAACTGAAGATATCTTGTTTTGTCTGCCAAAACTATATCATAACCACTTCTTGTTGAAGCTTGTTCTTTTTAAATGTCTATTTCCAATTTCTTGTAATTTTCTAAAAAAAGGAATTTCTTTCAGGTTGTCATATTTCATCTCAATAATTTTTAGTAAAGTCTCTCAAGTATCAGCAGGGGTTTTTTTACTGTATCCTGGGGGCAGAGGGGTGGGTGAGGAGGATGGAGAACAAATAGCCCTCTGAGAACTTTGTGACTCTTCTCTAATAATCAAAATATTTAAGGATAAAGTTTTAAAACCATGTCTTTTCCTAGACTTATCTAATGTATCTCTCTGGGGGCAGAAAAAAAAAAAAAAATCACTGGAGCCTGAACAATACATTTTGCAGAAGGAATATGGTTTTAGGCTCTTCCTTCTAGATCTCCCCTGTTCAGAGATAAATCTAATGGGCATCTTCTCTTATTCATAAAAACATACAGTACACATTGGGAAAAGAATGCACAAAATAAACATTATAGGTTAAATCACAGAGACATCAAAATTACAAGAAACCGGGACTGAATATTTTTTCTGACTTTTGTGAGAAAAATGTGTCAGTGAGAGGGAGGGGGAAAAAAAAAAATCATAATTCTAGTTCTAATTAGCCTACCAAAATCAGAATTTTGTCTTTATTATACACAATTTTTATATTTATCACTTATGTTGTTTATTATATCAGAGGAATGTAAAATAACGTATCTACTTAAAGCTGTAAGAAGTATTTTTAATTTTTTTTTAATTGTGAGAACATATAAAGTCTAAAATAGCTAACTAACAAAGTATGTGTAATTTGAGAATCTTCAGTCTACAAGTCAGCATTACTTGATTTAAACATATAATATACTGGATTTGAACTTACAGGCTGCTTGCCTTTATTGGCAGAAATCTTTGACATTTTGAGGAAGACCTCCAGAAGATAAGGTATTAGCAGGATCAGCAGAGTTGATGTACAAATACAAGTTTAAAATTTTGATCACTTCTTTGAACTGCAACTGTTCACATGGATAAACTATATTAGAAGAATGCATGAATTAGCAAAACCTAACTTCTAGACTTCTCTCTGTATCTCCTATATGTTCTTAGGTGTATGCTCCTCAGCTGGGTAGTTCTACTGGGTAGGTACCTGCCTGTATATTCAGAAACTCTTAATAGAGTAAAACAGTTTCTGTCTTTACCCTTCAATTCAAATACAAATAAGCACTTTAATAATAGATTACAAGTAAAAAGACAGGGAAAATGTGTGGGAGAAGATATTTGATCAATGAAAGTTTTATCATGATAAAACAAACAAGACAAAAAAACCCTACAGAATAAGTTTATAACTCAAAACAATATACCAAGAGAATGGCTTGTATCAACAAGTCTGTGTTTCAAGTGCAAAAGATCCCTTCTTAAAAATAGGATCATGATACTTCTGTATAGTAGACCAGTCCCTCTGAATGTTCATTAGTTTTTGTCCATAACACCCACTGTCACGGACAGGGGGACTACATTGTACTCCCAGATTTCTGGACTACCAGAACCTCTGATGGGAGGAAAGAATAAGCAGAGTACACAAGGACAAGGATGCATCTATTTGTGGACTGGCTTATGGTTAGTGTTTGATGAAAAGGACATTTTCCTCTTTTTCTGAGCATATTGATATATTACACATTGGTTTTAAAAAACAGCTCCCACACTGCTACAGTAGATCTATTGACTCATTTGGTTCAAACTGAGAGCTTTTTTTATTACTATAATATGACTTTTATAGAAAAGGGTTTGTGACCTGATATAGCAACTACAAGATGAGAGAAGATGAGAGAAGACCCCACTCATTAACCTTAATAGGTTTCAAACCAAAATAAAGTTGAAAGTCATGTTTCAGTTGTTAAAATTATTTGCCAGAATTGTGATGCAGTGATTTATTGTCTCTGGCACTTCACTGTATCTGGTTTAAAAGCACCATTCCAAAATTATTTAAAAACCTGTTTAATCTCAATCACGCAAAAACATGAGGTGAAAGAAAAGGAGGATGTACTACAAAGTACCACGGCATATTTCATAGTAAACGATACTTAAGTGGCTGAAAGTGATGAAAGAAGTTGAATGGAAGGGTTAACAGAAAATTGAGCTAGAATGAACAGCACCTTTGATCACACAACCGCTGTCCGTGTGCTGTTTTTTGTTTTGTTTTGTTTTTTAAAATCAGCCTATTTATTTTACTGCTTTAAAAAAGGAATAGATGCACAAACACAAAATTTGTTTAGAATAGAAACACAGCTAGGGTAACGTATGCTCTTTACCTACATTACCTGCAGTTTATACAACTTCACATTAGAGATAAACATTATCTTTCTGAAATTATCTCATAAAGGAATTCTGTTTTGTGAATTCAACTTGTGTTTCAGGAAGGCCTGCATCCAAGCAATTTCTATTTATTTTCTATTAACCATTTTTGGCTGAAAGGTTTTGTTTAACTATTATGGCACTTTTCTGAATTCCTTGGTTTGGCATTTTGTGTAAACCTTGTGTAAAGGTTTGTGTAAACACAGTGTCATACACAGCTTGTTACTTTGGCACCACTACAAGAAAAAAAAATACTAGGAATAAACAAATAGTGCACCTACCAACTTCTTGGTTTGGTCACCATCCTCCTAATTAACAGTGGGCAACGGAGATTTAATAACACACAGTATTTTGAAGCACAACATTTACAATCCCCCCAAAGCAACACCAAACCATCCCAGCCCACCTGAGCAACAAAACACCAGAAAAGTATGGTATAAGAAACAACACATGCCTCATTTCCAACTCCAGAGAAGTCTACCACCCCCAAAGCAGTGAAGAGCTACACATTCAGCCCTCTCTTCAATCCATCATGCTCCATACACTGATAATTGCTACGCATCCTGACTTAGAGTTGGCAGAAGATACTGAAGGTTAGAAAACCTTGAGCAAATTAAAAGAAGCTTCCAAAGTTAAAATCCTTTGACCTCGGCTGCTCTCCCAACAACTGCCTCTTACAATTTGAGGGAGTTAGAGCGTGAACACATTTACTGTTGATTTTTAAAGCTGACAGAGAGACATGTTTCTCAAAGGAGGACCAAAACTGCCAGATTTGTAGTTCAAACAAATTCCAACAGAAACAAACAGAAAGCCAAGCACTGAGCATTGGTGTTCTCTACTCAAGGGCATATCCCAGTAAGACTGTTTGAGGGGTCTTTGTATGGATTTAACGATTCTGTTTGACTGCATATTCTACTTTGTTTCAAAAGCTGGTCCTTGCCTTGACATTTAGTAGTTTAAACCTGTGCAATAAAATTCATGGAAGGATTAGTCCTCCTAATTTGCTATCCCTTTTTATTCACTGTGCAATGATGACAGTTATTACATAAGATACCTAATCATGGGGAATCTTATCCAAGGTATTCACTCCCATCCACTCATATTACATCAAGTAAAGAGTAATATTTTCTATAGATTTATGACTGCCCTCATCCCTAACGTGGGGCATAAGAATGTGGCTGAATTTTCTGTTTCAATCCATGAAGATATAAAACTTCCATCCGTACAAAGGTTTAAATTAAAACAAGAATAAAGCAAAAGGGAGTGTGAATCAAAGCAAAAGGTAAATCAAGCCCATGGTAGGTTTTACACTCAACAAAGGAGATAAGGTAAGACAAATGACCGTGTATAACACCATAAGCCCAGCAGTGAGCAAACTAACCTGCACTGGTTGTTCTTTGAGTCAGGAATGTGCCCATGTGGCAAAGGCGGCTAATGGTGCCCTGGGCTGCATTAGGAGGAGTGTTGCCAGCAGGTCAGTGGAGGTGATTCTTCACCTCTACTGGTGAGGGTGCATCTAGAGTATTAGACCTCCTTCCCTATCTACTCCAATAGCCCACAAGTGATGAAGATGTTCATATCCTTATAACAAGATCCCCTCATCATCTCTCTCACCATACATGCCTTTTCATTCCATTTATCAACATAGTTAACAGGTTCCTTCTGTATTAGTCGATTTAAAAGAATTCAGCAAACAAAGTAGAAGCATGTCTGAAGTTCTGTAATCATATCATGGGCACATTCTACCAAATCAGCTTGTCAACTATACTGTAAATCAGTTTTGATAAGATATTTCCTATATTAAGAAATCCAAATGAGTGAGTTTTGACAAACATTGTGGATTCATCCTGCGGAACAGCATGCACTGAGTTATGCTCAAAGTCCTTAAATATGGGTCAGAATTGTTGATATATTCTTAGCCTAGTTTTTCTGTTTCATGCAGAAATCACTTACGTTTCCTTCTCCTGTCCTGAAACAAATGGTCTGCTTGATACCAACAGATGAAAACCACAAATACTTTAAAAAAAGTGGAATGTATTGGAAATGTAAATCTGCTGGCACAACACAGAGAATCCCTCTCAGTGGAGTTTAATTCATTATTTTATAGGTGCTTTCTGTTAAAGATATGCAGACCCTTAAAAATAGAGGTTTATTTTCTTTTCAGGAATTTGAACCCATTCTTCCAACTGCACAAAATTAATTTGAATTAAGATTTTTTTTTTCCCATTTTTTATTAACTTGTTCAACCTGTAGTTTTTCTTCCTCATTCCACTTAGGCTTTAGGTACATAAATCCATTCTAAATGTTTTCACAGCTGCTCAGAATGTGTTGATTCTTAGTGTCGACTCATTCACTCAACTTAATATAATCATTCTCTTTTAATGAAAAAGTTAACCGGAGACTGACAACTATCATTTTACTGATGGGGTCCAATAGCTGGGAGAGTGAGAGGTTACAGTGGTGTAATTACCAGGCCTGACATACATTGTTCACTTTTTCCCACATTTTTAGGCAGATGAGGCAGTACTGTGCAATGTCAACAATCAAAATGGAAATGCAAGCGGTGTGAAGACCCAGGTGAGTAATTACCAGGGGCTGCAGACCTGTGACTACTCCCAGTGTGGCAGGGCTGACAAGGTGCAGATTGTTTTTTATCCCCTAGTGTGAATCTGGCTGTCTTGCTGTTGATAGATCCAGGTGGTGGTATTAATTAATACACCAGCAGGAGCTAGGTCAGCTTTTGACAATGCATTATCCTTCTCTGAAGAGAAAAGAGAAGGCGGCAGTCTGTTGTTGAGAAAAAGTTATTCCTTTTGACTTCTTTCTATTAAGGTTGAAAAATGTAGTACAGCTTGAGAAGTAAGAGTTTATCATGAGAGATAGATTATACTAACAGTTCTAGTCTTACTGTATTTCTGTCTTTGAAAGTTGGATGTAAGTAGGGCTGCATTATTTAATGAAATCGCACTCAGAAATGTCAATTTCACTTTGGTAGTTCATAAAAGAAATGTTCAGCTGACTAGTCCTGTATGTAGACATTAAACTTAATCTTCTTCTGTTTAATATTTTTGGACCTATGAATTTTTCTGAACCTGTTATAGAATCATAGAATTGCTTCGGTTGGAAGGGACCTTCAAAGGTCATCCAGTCCAACACCCCCTTGCAATGAGCAGGGACATCTTCAACAGGTTGCTCAGAGCCCCGTCCTACGTGACCTTAAATGTTTCTAGGGAGGGGGCATCTACCTCTCTAGGCAACCTGTGCCAATGTTTCACCACCTCATCAGGAAAAATTTCTTCCTCATATCTAGTCTAAATCTACTCTTTTTCAGTTTAAAACTGTTACCCTTTAGCAGGGCCTGAAGCGATAGGACTAAAAAGTCTGTTCCCATCTTTCTTATAAGCCCCATTTAACTACTGGAAAGTGGCAATAAGGTCTCCCCAGAGCCTTCTCCTATCATCAGTTTCCTGCCATTTGACCTGCAAATAAATTCCAGTGGAAAATACTGCTACTGAATGGCAATTAACTTTAATGCAGACTCAGATTGCGGGTATAGTTAGCACTTTGTATGTTATCTAAATGTACATTAACAGCTGTCAATGTTCTAATCGCCTATAAACTATTAGTTATACTCTTACTTAGACCATTTCATATTTTACATTCAAAATTTAGATTTTAATATATGTAACAATATATGCCCCACTTGGACAACTAACTCTTGTAGCAAGACTATTTCTTGTGTGAAAATCTGTAAGCCCAAATCCCATTTTCAGTAGTGACTTCTCAGTTTTTTAGGTGTCTAGTAAATCAGAGGTATTTTATGTCATGGGCACATGTAATTCTCCATCTTTAGCTGGAGTAGGTGAAGCATTATAAACTTGAGTCCTCAGCCATGTAACAGACTCTCACACAAGCTCTGTCCCCTCTGCTCCAACAGTGGCTTACTCCTGGGAACACTCAATAACCAGTTTCAGCCAACGTGAGTCAAGCTGGCAAAATGTTATTAAGCTATTTAAAACACATCTATTTATTTTTACTTCAGTGGGTTGGTAATGCTGGCAAGCTGATGAGGTAATGCTGATGATGAGCCTCAGGAGCATGTTTTAGGTAAAGTTAGAAAGACATATGATCTTAAATGATGATAGCTATGACCTTTTAAATGTATAAAGTTGTTTTTGCAAACAGGTCACTGGCTACTAAGTCATTGGGTGCTTCTTAAATGTTTACAGCTTAAGTAATAACTACTCCTGTGACCATATTTTGTCTACACCATACTTGCAGCATAAAGTATGGAATTTTAAACTCTTCTTGAGTTCACACCTGAATAATTTTTTTCATTCAAATTTCAATGTCCAAGTGAAGTCAAGAACTTCAAATGTATAAAAAAAGTTTCTTGAAATGTAAAACTTTCAAAATATTACACATAGATCAGTATATACACATCTGAAAATGCATGCCTTAAGACAGTCTTGTATAAGAACTCACAAAAAAACCTAAAATGCATATACCCAAGTTGTATTATCCAAAACCGATATACAAATTTATTGCTGCTGTGTCACACATGCAAAACCAATCTTATTGGAATAACACCCAGTATTAAACTTCATCCCTCAAAATTTTACACTCTATTGAAAGGAAATAATAGTGTTAAAGAAAAGCTAATCCTGTGATCTTTTCACATTTGGCTGCAGATGTTATGCCATTTTCAAGAGAAATATTTGGCTGCCTTCCCTCTCACTCAGATAGTTACTGGGCTAGGCACACTGCAGTCTCCCTGAATAAAATAAAATACCCTGTTTAATTGAATGCCTGACACTCAGGATTGAACTGCTGAGACAAGCCTGCACATGCAGTAGTCAGAAGCAATATTAAAAATAGACTCTACCAAATAGAAGAAGAGCAACATACAACAACAAAAGCTGGTAATCACTACTGAGAACTTCTGATGAAGGACATGAAAGCATATTGGA
>NW_010548076.1:10312-22213 GCF_000687285.1 Phaethon lepturus | reverse complement strand
ATCTATGCAGGAATGCAAAGAAAGAAAAATAATTTTACACCTACGGGCTATAATAAGATCTCTGATTGTTGGTATCACACCTGTAGACCTCTAAACTACTATGGCAGAAATACAGGGGCATGACTCATTTACTGCAATAAACAGCTTGCTGACTGATGAGAAACAAAGTAATTTGTACCTTCTTCTGTTTAAAACTTCAGTGAGATGAAAGGCAATTAGGCACCCTCTGCTGTGAGGTGGCAGTGTGGTCCCTTATGAGATGCTGAGTGCCCACAGCTTCATAGATTTCAATGGAAAAACTGCATCTGTATGGTTATTAATGGATATTCCCCTAAACAAATTTTCCTTGGCATCCTGAAACACCTAGAATACTACTACTGACTATAATTTGTTTCACAAATTTAATGTAAAAAGACACTTAAGGAGATTAATTTTGTTAGATGTTAGCAACAAGCAATGTATATTCCCATTTATATTCCTCACTCGAGTGATACTTTGGGCCTAATTAAATTCTCGCATCAGTTTTACACAGGCCTGTGAACAAGTGTAACCCATTTCATAGCTTTCCAGACTTAGCCCTACCCCAGGGTAAATGACAGCAGGAGTAGCTGCTTTAATTTCCCATTCATTATTCAAGTTGTTGATATAGTAACAACAACTGTGAAAAGTTTATTAAACATTTTAGGTAACAACTTTCCTGGATGCTACTTCTACACAGTGAGCTATGTTCAGTTATCCTTAGTCATTTCTTGTGCCCTTAGTAAGACTGAGAGTATGATCATTAGAAAAAGGCAATATATGGACTGAGTGCAAGCTTTTGCATGCTAACAAGACAGAGTGCCAACTACTGCTCCATACTTCAGCCAGTATTCTCTTGTCTTGTGCATTCCACAATAAATGTGAAATAATTCAAGCCATGTAATCTTACAGTGAAAAGGACAGAGCTATTGTATAGCTACTACAAAAGTGTTGGGGGGCAAGGATATATATGTAGGCTTTAACTGAGGATACTTAATGTTTGTTAGTCCACAGAAACTTATCCATCTGTCATAACTAAAGAGGTGACAGAATCTAACATACTACATTGTAGGCATAGATGAAGCAAACTTTAAAATATCATATTTGAAACATAGGTTTCTTTCAGTGTCCTTCATGACAGCATCCATCTACAGCACCCTATTTTCACTTTTTTTTTTTCCCTAAATAGAAAGTATATACATACCTGCTTTAAAGCCTACCTTGGCATTATTTCTGAAGCTACTATTTCCATGAATTGCATCCCAGAGTGGGAAACTGCATCTATATGAAGTCTAACAATTTTGTTTCTGTGGTTTACACCCTTCATGGTTACTTTCAACTTTCTGGTTTACAAAGTAAAAATAAGCATGAAAAAGATAATATTTATAACAAGCAATGACTCCCTTTTGATTTTGAATGCTTATTTTGGCATGGTAAGTGTATTTGTGTGCACCAGATGACTTATCGTAAGACTTAGCTAGTTTTCTTCTGAAACTAAAACAATGCATTTTGCAGCTCAGTTAAAACATGTGCTTGTTTGGACACAGACAAATCTTTCACTTAGTGGTTCAGCTACAAATTTTCCAAGCCCTAATGCTGATTTCCCCCACTACCCCCACTTGAATTACAAGTTTGTCAAAGTTTGGGTTTCATCCCATTTGTGAAATTTGTCAGGATCTTCAGGATCTTCACAGTCTCTGGAAACTCAGAAGAACTTAACTTTGGCCAATAATAATATTTTTCAGATGAGAGATTGAAAACATTGCTGTGGTGGGTGAAGCTAGAAAACTGGAATGCAAAGTCGGAAGAGTCATCTAATTCCTAGGTTTCAGAGCAAGCAAACCAGAACCACAAAACCAACAAATTTCCAAGTCTGGCTGTAATGGAACTATTGTTTTCTTGGGAAAGGCACAAGTATATGGCTATGAGCTAGGCAACTCTGCCTAACTGAGGTCCAACAAAGAGCACAGTCCTAATCTTCCTTATGAGAAATCTCTACTGAGGGGGAAACTACAATGGTTTAATAATCAAAGACAAGAATTGTGGACTTTGAATGTAAATGTTGCAATGGTTTTTGAAAGAGATATAACAGGTCAAGACAGTACCAATTTTATTTCTGAGTATGCCAGTGCCCCTTGTCCTACTTCTCAAGTAATTTAGAATTGAGCCCAGTCAAAGGTTACGGCACTGACAGCAGAATGGTCAGAATTTAGTTGCCTAAATGCAATGTTCACTTAGGGGACAAGAAACCCAAACAAAACCAACCCTCTCACAACTGTTTAACTCTGTGACTGCTGTAATTAAAAAAAAAAAAAACAAAAACCAAAACACAAAAAACCACACAAAAAAAAAAGGCATCTTTCTCTGTTTTTGAAACACTAGGACACTGCTTCTGTGACCTATACCTTGCTTGAGCATTGTTTGGATCCAGAAACTAGGCCTAACCGAGTACTACAACAAAGCAAGCATCCTCCAAGGTTCTAATAAACACTAGAGAGGATACCTAGAAAAATCCATTTCGTCCTACTACTTTTCTTCTACAAAAGTGACGTGGTCGTGCTCATCTTTTCATGTAAGTAGATGATTGGTCAGAGAGAAATGGGGTGACAAAGACTTCTTCATAGGAAATAGAGAAACTGCTCTAGGACAATTAAGCTAGAAGATCATGCTTTCTTCTGCATTTTCTTTGTCCCAGCAGACTTCTTGGTTTTACTAGTATAGCATAAAATGACTTCCGTGACAAGCCTCTTCAACCCAGCCTAGAGCCTAAGTGTGCCACTGCTGTAAGAGCCCAAAGATGTGGACTGAAGAACCTCAGACTGTAAAAGTAATTGACTTGAAGTTATCTCACTTTCCAGGGCAAGTGCCTCCCCTCATTTTTCTTCCTCTGAAAGGAAAGCGTGTCTTAAACTCTACAACTAAGTGTAGGTACTAACCCTGAAGTTGGCACTCTGTATTCAATGGACAGGTGTAACTCTTTGCAGCCCGAACTGAGGTATCAAAGCCCTGAAGGAACAGCAAAATAATCTTAGACTTGCTAATTTTCTGCTCCATGTTCAAAATTTCGAATTTCACCCTGATTTTTTTTTACTACATTACATAAAAAAAAAAAAAAAATCTAAATTTTTAACAGAAGGTTCAACACAGGAGAGGCAAGGTACCTAAAATCTAGTACTGTATTGAGCTTAAACTTAATGCCTTCATAGTTTGGGCTTAAATTATCCATATGAAAAATATAACTTGGAATAAATATATCTATTATATCTAACATGGATTTAATGAGCTTAAATAGTTAATGCCTGGGAATCACTTTGAGAACCTCCAAACAAATAAAAAAAGCCCTAATCTAAAATTACAGCATTAATAATTAAAGACTTCATAGAAACTTTAGAAGTCATTCATAATCTGAAAGGGGAAACCTTAAAAAGAAAAAAATTTGGACAAAGATGAACAAAGAAAACCACTAAAGTGGGTTAATGTCTAAATTGTGTGAATTAGCATAAATTATGTTTATACAAGTCTAGTTTTCAATTTTTACATGTTGTTTTCTGCATCTATAAATCTGTAGGCAAGATTCTGACGTCCTTCTTGAAAACTTGGATGGTGATGCAAAATAAACCTATGTTCTGCTTTGAACGGGGGATGAGTTCCTTCTCACAGAACTTTCTGATGCATCATTATTAGAGTTCAAAAACTGGTAGAAATCATGATTTATCAGAACTTTTCTGAAATCCGTATTTGCAAAAAGTCTGCCAGTCTTCACACTGACCTTTATAATGTGTCAAATACAGACTGCAAACATGAAAGACAAAGCCAAGTTTAAAGCATTGTCTTAAAGTTGGAAGAAGAAATTGTCAATGCTAATAATATTCTGATCACAGTTTCATTTATACAGTCTTAAATGTACAGTAATGATGCATTTTTAACAGAGGAATAAAATCAAATTATTTAAGAAACTCTAAGTGTGTATCATCCAACTCTCTAAAACGGTGATTAATTCATGTTCAAGCAAACCTGTCAAACTGGAACACTCAGTCTGGCCTAGTATACATATTTTGCCCACATTTTATGGATTTTCTTAAACTCTCGTCTCGATTCATCTACATGAATCTGAGACCATTATGATTTGTTAATAATCAATTGACAGGAGAAAGTAAGGAGCCGGTTTAGGCTTAAGCAGGTTCATTGTACTCACATAGTTTCTTCCCCTCCCCCACAGTGAATTTACTTCACAAATGTCTTGGAACACAAACAGACTGTGTTTCTATTCCATGTCCATTAGCAGTTAAATAGCTGTGTGTTAGTATAGTCACACAAGAGTAAAACATCTACCTTGAATGTGTTCAGAGAAATGCTTTTTGCATTTTTATTTATCCCTTGCCAAAGTATATTTTTCTTACAACCTAGGATTTCATTTCTGCAAATGTAACACACAATCTCCCAGCAAAATTTACAAATTATACTCAGACATACACACCCATTATATACAAAAGATATGTAACTTGCACATTTTCATGCAAGCTGTAAAGGAAAATATAACACAGTAGCTGGTGTACATGGACACATTACTAGTCTCTCTTAATTAGATGCTAATTAATGATTCACTGGCTTTAATCATATCAGCCTGGTAATACTATTTATGCCACACAGAATAATCATCTACTTTATAAGAAATCAACGTGGCACATGTTGACATAGGAACACATCCAGCCATAATTCACTCTGTGTAAATATATCCACCCATACTTGGACTCTGAACAATGTAGAAAAGATACACTAACTTAGTTGACAAGTATGAAACGAGGGAGGGGGGAAGAGAGAAAGGGAGGAGTTAAAGAATGGAAACAAAGAAAAGTACATAATTACTTTCAAAAATATCAGCACTCTCACACGTTATATAATATGTACTCGTCAATATATTTTACATTCAAATGATCATAGAATGGTTTGGGTTGGAAGGGACCTCAAAGATCATCTAGTTCCAATCCCCCTGCCATGGGCAGGGACACCTTTGAGCAGGCTGCTCAAATGCCATCCAACCTGGCCTTGAACACTTCCAGGGAGGGGGCATCCACAACTTCTCTGCACAACCTGTTCCAGTGCCTCACCACCCTCATAGTGAAGAATTTCTTCCTTATATCTAGTCTAACTCTACCCTCTTTTAGTTTAAAGCCATTACCCCTTGTCCTGTCGCCACAGTCCCTGCTTTCTTACAAGCCACCTTTAAGTACTGGAAGGCTGCTATAAGGTCTCCCTGGAGCTGCCTTTTCTCCAGGCTGAATAACCCCAACTCTCTCAGCCTGCCTTCATAGAAGAGGTGCTCCAGCCTTATCATCTTTGTGACCCTCCTCTGGACCTGCTCCAACAGGTCCATGTCATTCTTACGTTGGGAGCCCCGGAGCTGAAACACAGTACTCCAGGTGGGGTTTCACCAAAGCAGAACAGAGGGGGAGAATCACCTCCCTCGACCTGCTGGCCACGCTTTTTGTTATGCGGCCCAGGATATAGTTGGCTTTCTGGTCTGTAAGCACACATTGCCAGCTCATGTTGAGCTTCTCCTCAGGCCTGTTCTCAATCCATTCTCTGCCCAACCTGTACTTGTGTTTGGGATTGCCCCGACTCATTATAATGATAATAACTTTATAGTTCATTCATGCTGTCAGGGTTAAAAGACAGATTCATATGTTTAAATTTCATTAAAGGTATTCTGGTACTACAGCAGAAAATTTGTATGTTAGATAACTGACTGTAGATGAAGATGATTTTGAAATTATCATGCTATTGGAGGGATAATAGTATTTCAAAATCGTCACAGAGTATTTCAAATATACTGACAGTATGACAAACTCAGTGCACCAGGACGAATTAGATGGGTATAAAGTATTTTTCACTCTGAAAGAGCCTATGTGTTTCTTAGTTGAAGATCTGGACTTCTGCTTTTTAAACATGCCAAAATGCCCAATGGATTGCTCCTCCAGTTATGGTATTATTTCAGAATACACACACAAAGTCCAAGTTTTTCATTTTAATTTATAAGTTTACTCATTTCTTTAAACAAAGCCTTTGTAAGTATTTATTGCTTACAATGTTTCCTGAAGTTTCTGTTAAATAACTTGATTTTCTTTCAAGTATATTCAGAAATTTAATTTGAAAACTGTATCATAATTTATTTACTCAAACATCTAGGCTCTTCTTGCAATAAAGTATTAAGAGGAAGACAAGAAGTATCTTTAAACTTGCATTCCTAAAATCATTGTTGGTATCACCATTTGTATTCAGCAATGGTTTGTCACCTGCTACTAAGACTGTGCACTATTGTTGAGATTTATGGAAACAGAGACTGAGGGAACTAAGGGATAGATGGCAGGGGGAAGAATATGATTATGCAAAACTCCTAAGTGTTTAAGAGTACGTGATTTATTAAACATCAGCAGAATTTGCTCTTCCCAGTCACTAAAATGTTTGAACATCCTATTATTCCTAGTTCTCAGAAAAAGGTAGAGAGAAGTATTTTTCACCTCTCCGCCTCCAGCTAAACTAACACTTCCCGATGACTTACAACAAAGGATAGCAACAAGTTAATCAATAATGTAATTTTCACTGTCTTCTCTCTTCTTTTGCAATTGCAATTACAATCATTTGTTTCAATGCAGAAAAAGTCACTTCTATGAATCAAGATTCACTTTTTCTCACATACTCATACATGACTCTCAGTTTTAAGCAATAAACTGAGTTTCAATCATTATTGCTGTCCGAATCAGGAGCAGAGTTCAGAGGTTATAGCGTTAAAAATAATTTAATAACAGAGTTCCTTGTTTTACAAGAGTCCAAAACATTGAAGGCAGTCTGCATTCTGTCAGAAGAATCCAGAGTTTACTGTAAAATCAATCAATCCTTTCCGTTCTCCTTATATTCCTTGTACAATTGCTTCCCTCTTACTATATTTATTTCTGTGATTTGGTGTCAGTTCTCTCCTTCGCTAAATAGGGACTTTAGGGATTTACCATGAAAGACTGCTAGGACAGATTCTACCTATACAGGTATTAAATAAAATTGTCTGTCATCTAAATATGGAACTGCAAGCCCTTCTGAGGTCCCTTTTAGGCTTCTATCATTTGAGGAAGTTAACTAGAATACTCTGCAAGTTAAATCTCTGACCACTAACCCTGGGGAAAACAAAACAAAACCAAACCAAAAAACCAAAACCACACACACCAACACCCCACCCCTGAAAAACAAGCAAGCAATGTATATTGTATACTTTTCATTGGGTTAAAACAACAGGAAGTATTACTGCCAAAGCGATACCAAGTGAGCTCTGAAGAATTAAAGTTTTCCCTCCTAAAAAACATTGGTGCTTTTATATAATTACAATGTGGTATATATAATGTTTTCATGTCTGCTTATGTCAGGTTCGTTGTTATTGCATTATGCCATATAACTTAATATACCTTAATATACAAAGTGCATTGAGTGATACATTTTAAAACAGTGTCTGTAATTTTAGCTGACAGCATACAGTGGACTTCATAGACAGGAAAAAACATTTGTCTTTTCTAGTTATGATTCTGGGCAAACTACAAACTTGGAAGGTGCCACTACCATAAATCTTTAGCTACACTCTTTTTTAAATTCAGTTGTCAATGCAAAAGAGATTAGACTATCTCCATTACAAGGGAAAATTAACACTTGATACACAGAACCAGTTCCCATGCAAGTGAATGGACAGTCAACCTCTCACATAATCTGCTTCATAACCAAAATCCTGCTAAGTATACTGTGGTTTTTCAAAATTAAAAGTAATCATGAACAGCTATATGAAATATACTTCACACACTGAAATATTTTAAAACACAATATTGTAAGGAAATAATGATATGAGTCATTGTTTTTAATTTCCCTTTCAGCTGAAACAGAGAACACTGGACTATGGGACCATATATTTTTAGACAGACAACTGACTTATGTAGATACACTATATACATTCCCAACAATTTGACCATGGTTAGAAGGTATTTATATTCTGATGTGGCTAAAATTGAACATGTCAACACTAATGCATTTTTCTAGGAGAATCACTACTTTCACCATAATTTCCATGGAAAATTTGTGTGCACATGCAGTAATAGACACATTTATAACCTCAAAAGGATTCAATTTTCTTTTCAATCATACTACAGTATGAATAGCTTTTCCTATTGAATTTAACAATAAGGCACATTACCACACTCTAAAGGATGGGGTACTTCTGCTTGCTCTTATGAAAGTATGTCAAACAATATATAATATCTCTCACAATAGTTCTGGGTTAACTGCTCTTTTATATAGGTTTGTTTCTAATATATTTGTGTCAGCAGATTTTTTTTGTATTATTATTTAAATTTGTAAGATCAGCAACATTTCAAACTCTGCTTAACTCTCCATAATATTAACAGAGTATTTAAATATTATTTAAAGGTATGCAGTGACTTTGTATCAAGAAATTACTTTGCATTAAGAAATCAACTGAAAATCCATACTTAGATGTATAGGTTTGGCTTTGTAACACTGACACTTATTTTACCCACTCACAGACATCATAGTCTCTGTGATAGAGGAAGGGAAGATTTTATGCATGAATTATTGCCTCAATCCTGCATGCCTTATGCATGGCAAGAAAGAACATAAAAACCAAATTGAGCCCTAATACAGTTTTATTTCAACTCCACATTTATTTTGTTGTTACGAAAGAGTATTCTTTCAGAGCCTTCAAGTCAATGACAACACCCAGCCTTACAGGAGTCCAACTCTCACAGTCTAAACCATCACAAAGTATTGTATTGCACATTTAATGATTTTAAGAAAAAAGACAGGTCCATGCAAGACTGCAAGTTTCTCTAGTAATCAAAGATAATAACTGACATGTTTTTAAGATTCATGTTTAGGCTTTATTCATTTTATAGCCCATAGAAGAGAGAAAATGTAATAGGACAGTAAATCTCTCTGAAAGAAGTCCTCATCATACAAGTGTTGGTCATGCCCAAAAAGTGACTGGCATTTGCAAATCTCAGAGCTAAGGAACACATCTTACACACAAGCAGTAAGAGGAAAACCACAGTGTCCAGATGTGATTAGACATAATTCCTCTTTCCATTTTCCACTATTAAATTCACTTACTGCTTATGAGTAAAAAACTGACCTGCAAAATACAATGCTACTCGCTCTCCTTTCTATTGCTGCTCTATTCTTTATTAGGGCTGAGCTTTGCCCTAATGGGATTAAAACAAGCAAACTGCCAAAAGCCTGTGGCTTTGAAAATCCCAAATTCCTTTCAGACATTTAGATATTCATCTTTGTGAACCATGGGATATTGTGGAATTTCTTTTCCTGCTTGTTTGAAATAATTTTTCAGAGATCCTTCTTCAGTAGCTTTTTCAGACTTCCATTATTATAAAATAGCAACAGTTGACATGACTTGCTTGGCCAAAACCAAACCAAGTTCCCTTACAGTTAACCTAGTATTTAAGATTCTCACCTAGTCATTCATTCTGTACCGCAGACTCCAGTTCTAGTTATCACTGCATTCTTCCAGTTTTATACTTGAGTAAATCTGGCTTGAGACAATGGTGAACTATGCCTTTGAATCTGGACCCCAAAAGGACCTTAGAGGTCTCTAGCAGCTACTACTCTTTGTCATGGAAAATGAGATGTGAACCATTCAGCACAGAAAAGCCTGCAAGAACTAAGAGCAACACTGTTGCACAAGCACTTCTTACCACTGCTTGTTCTCTACTGTCCTCCCAGCCCCCATGTTATAGTATCCATCTTCTTTCATTTCCCTCTCTGCATATACCACAGGATAACATTACATCAAGCTTTGCATGTCCTACCACCCATTATTGCAAGGGGGCATTGTAGTAACACAGCAGACTCTGTGGTATACATAGTAGACTTTTGGTCACTCTTCAGTGGGAGAAAGCTGGGGACTGAACTGTGTCTGGAACTCAGATGAATTTCTGCTTACCTGAAGTTCCTAATCTTAACACTTGTTATAGCTTAGCTGTTGTCTCTGTTTTGCACTGGTATTTGTTATTCAAAAGAACACTAGTTCCAAGATGTAATCTGATTTCTTAAAAATCAACTGAACCTTGCAGCACAAACATTTCACGCTTTCAGTTCTGATAGCTAATTAAATTACTTAGGGAGAAAAAAAAAAAAAAATTGCACAGTAAATTCCTTACTGCAAACAAGGGCAACTAGTGAAGGTTTATTAAATGTTCTACCTTAACGTGAACATTTATGGAATATAACATGTATACTATGTAATTTTTTGTGTTCTTGGAAAAGTATCACAGTTGTTCTCTGAAAGTTTCTGGGGGGAAGGATCCGCTTTTGAGATCACAGCACACAGACAGAAGGACTCTCTTCATGGTTGACAGACTATCTGTCATTTCCCTGAGATTTTAGTATGTAGGAACATTAGGTTCATAAAGCAACAAAGGCAACTGACAATCTACTGTTAGAAGTGCAGAAACTCCTAAAGATGACAGGAGGCATATTTCCTAAGGGCAGGAAGAATAAAAGCACATAGACAAGGGACCAACCAAAGGCACATGCCTCATCCAGTTTCCACAGCTCAGCAATACTTCTCCCATCTAGCCAGTTGCAATGAGTACCTAACATGGCAAAGAAACTAATCTCAGTCCTGAATGTATCAGGTTGGTAGAGAAACAACTAAAGAAAAAGCTAAGGGCCACAACCTCTAAATGAGAGTTTTAGTCTCATGGGTACAACAGGTTCTTCAATTTCATCAGCTAAGCCTGAATTCATGAAGCATATAACTTCTGTTGGAAACAACAATATTTTGAGCACATCACTTGGTATTTTCACTCATTTTTAGCGGCAGTAGAAAACCCAAACATTCCTCCCCTTGACCTAACTCAACAATTCAATTCCTTACAACTTTAAGTCATAATCACACAGCAGGGACATCTGTTTACCATTCAGGAAAGGTATAGAGATGGGGTTTAGTAAAGTAGTAAGATTAGCTGTATAGACAAAGAGATACTCTGGTCTAGCCACTGGTGAAAAAACAAACATTATCAATAATTTGGACATTGCATCACATATCTTTTCTGATTAAGGCACTCATTTAATGAAAGAAATATCACAGGAATATACAGCAAATGACAAACTAAATATGTGAAAATCTTCAACAGCCTGAATAAAATACTGTAGAATTCACCTTGGAAACAAGTATCTATAAATCTCTCACAAAGAGGCTAAATCTGGGCAAAACAAATTATAGGACTCCCAGATTCGCATTTCAAATACCTGCTTTGTTTATCCACGGATTCAAGAGGACTCCTTTTTCAGTATTAAAAAAGAAAATGTGTGCCTCAGTTTGAAACTTTAGCAGGCTGCCATTACTTATAACTGTCCTATTTTGTGACAAAACTATCTCACATTTAACTTAGAGTAGTATATGGTATCATTTTCATACAGACTAATCACCGTATCTCCCTTCAAATTTCCTCTGTGACCTCAGCTTCCCAAAAGTGCTAGGTTCCATTGTAATAAGCACTGACCTGACACGTAAACAAAGTGTTTTATAGGAGCTAAATATAGTATATGAACTTCAGACTTGGAATTCAGAATCCTGACAGTTATCCTGATTACAATCAACATTCAGTTTTGCTTTTTCCCCATCCTTCCTTCTGAAGTCTGCTGAGACACAAAACAGAAAAGATATGTGATTTTTTTTTTAAATATCTATAGCAACGTTTAATACCTAGTTTCCCTTGCCATTTTGAAGAGTGAAATCATATAATTAGTATTATTGTTGTTATGTTTCTTTTCTTGTGATATGTAGAAGCACAATAATGAACCTTCAAAAAGTAGATT
>NW_010548076.1:0-10281 GCF_000687285.1 Phaethon lepturus | reverse complement strand
GTGTAGGGGTATAGGCACCTTGGAAGATGCTCACATATTACTGATCAGGTAAAGAGCATAGCAGATGATCTATATATATAAAAAAAGACATCTTTCCAAAACCACACTAAAAAGTGCAAGTAGCTAAAGTTTTGTAAAAACTAACACAGTAACATTTCCCTGTGCCTGTGTTCCTTTTGTTTGCAAATACTGATGATGAACATTATAAAGTGAAAGGCGGTTTTTGTCATCTTTAAATTAATTTTTTTTTTTTTTTTTTTATGGTGCAAACTACAACTCAATTTGTAGGATTTTAAGGGAATTTGGAGGAGGAGTTTAGATTTCCTTCAATTTGACGGAAAGAAGTTTAGATTTGGCTAAGAAAAAAGACCTGCAGTCAGTGAATTCTGTGAGATGCTACACCATGACTCCTCTACTCATTTGTTACTAGAACAGTTGTTCTAGTTCTTCAATTAAGTCATCTTCCAAAACAGCAGCACTATTACCACTTTTATCGATCATGAGCCTGGTAAGTGAGCACCAATGAGTTAAACTTTGCCAGGACGATCCTCCAAAAGAGTTCTGTGTTACGTGAAGAAAGAGACCAATAAGATATTCTGATCATCCACAAAGCACAGAATCTTCATGACTATTGAATTCAGTAGTGAAAACAACTAGTTATATTTACATTGAAGTCCCTGAACAAATGGTTACAGGCTCAAGGCCTACAGTGTCTTCAGAGAGAACAACACTGGAAATTGCTCCCTAAGTGAGCATTTAAGTATTTTAAAATATCATTGCCAAGGATAACAACGGAATACTCTTTTTTTCTTTATCACTACATTGTACAAAATTAGGCATACAAATAATGCTCGCACAATCCCAGCTCTTAACTCCACCCTTTTTCATGTATGAGTCCCATTAAAGAATGAAAGAGAGGAGAGAGAGCAATGGGGAGGAGAAGGGAATACACAGGGTCTATGTCCTGTCTGCAAACAATTGCATTTACTTCACATGGAATTGTTGGTGCAGTAGTATTCAGGAAATGAAAATATAAGATACAGGTAGATGACTGTGCACTGTGCAAATCTTTAGCTCTTCTATTTGTGACAAAGTGATAACATTTTCACGGAGAATCTGCAGATCTGCTTCCTGACCAAGGGATAAGAGTCTAGAGCATATATATGAGGAGAGAAAGGAGGGACAGAGAGGCAGGAAAAGGACTGTTCAATCTAGCTCCCATGGAAATACTCATTGAAGAGCTATTTAGGAAAGACTTTATGCTTCAAAAAATTTGGATCCTCCAAGAAAATAAATTCAGTCTAGGGAGAATTGTAGCAGTCAAAATGCTTGAAAGTTTTACTTAAGTTGAAATAAAATAGTTTCTTTGTCAGATAGTTGAAAAGGAACTATACTTATCCCCAACTGTACCATTTGTTCTCTCTCACATGCACTCTTATATGGATTACAGAGATGATGTAAGTAAAAGAAGGGGAGGGGGAGAAAGAGAGAAAGTAGTGAAAATACATCTTTAAACTTAGATTATACCCCCTCTGAAAATTGGAGCAGGGACATACTTTCTTGTTTGACTCATACGGATGTAGAGTTATAACAAGAAACAGAATAAAATGTAAAATTATTTAAACATGTAAAGCACAATTTCCTTTTCCACAGGACAGTCATCTTTTGGAAAATAAGAAAGAATTAGTAAGAAAAATTACAGTTGAATGAAACAAGAGGGTTGAGAGACTTTTTAATTAATTTTGAAAGCCCCACTGCAGAAAAATCAGAAAGCTTTTTATTTTTCGTTTGGAGGTTCTTACAGTATAATCATAGAAAAGGCCAGTTGCTAGCTGCTGACTCTGCAGCTCTCCCTTCATACCATTGGTCAGAGAGTGATCAACAAAATTGACAAAAGACACTGAATGCTGACTCAGCCCTACAGAGGTTTAGCTTAGTGAAACTTGCATACTGAAGAGTCAAAGCCTGAAAAACAGAAATAAAACCCACTGAGACAGAGTTGTCTACGCAGAAGGAAGCAAAGAACAGAACATGAAGGCAATGAAGGACACAAAGGGGGCAAACGGGTGGGTGGGAAAATGCAAGGCATTTTATTGTCTATAATTTATAGACAGTTAAAACTATTGAAGCATATGATCACTAGGTTCAGCACTGAGAGAGAAATTAAGAGGATGGAGAGATAGATCACAGAATAAAGAACAAAACCGCTTGCTTGTGAAGTTCTCCGCACCAAGGAGTGACTATGTAAGACAAAGGATGTAACAGATATTCCCCCTGGACAGTTGAACTGGTAATAATAGTCTTTACAGATTCCTAAGCTGGTGGGAACAGATCAGAGTTCAGACTTCTTCTAAGGGCTGGACACATAACTTGAGGCCAAGATTCTCTAAGAATTGAGTGAAATGAGTCCAGTTTCATCCTAGAGCTTTGTGGTGATCAACTGAAGTGAATTTATTTGTCAGCTTAGGAATCAGAGATGGTGTTAGTACTGAGGCTGCTAGATTAGACACAATGCTAGAGAAAAAGAAACATCATCACGAGTAATCATAACAATACTCTGGTGTATGCAGCATACACCAACAAAACTAACAAATCTTGCCCTTTGGCCCTTCTGTTTCAAGAAGCCTTTCTCCCCTTGCACTTCATTTAGTCATAGAATACTCTGGTTTTCTTTTTATATTTTCTCCTCCCCCACATTTTTAAAAAATGTATCCTATCACTATATGGTACAAATAAAAATGCCTTTCTAGTGTTTGTCATGTACTTTTTACTCCACTTCTTTCCATAACTTCCTTGCGGTGAAGTTCTATAAGAAGTATCTGCACAACCCTTTATACCTCATATACTTTCATCTAGTTTTTACAGCAACTTGGTCTAGAGTTTCAGAATTCTCTTCACCTTTCATCAGGAAATCACAAGTCTGAAATCTTAGGTGAGAGTTATCCATTCCATCTATTACATAAGGAAATTTTCAGACAATCTATCTCTCTATCAAGACCAAAGAAATAACTCGTCCAATACTTTTAAAAAATCTTCACAGAAGAGTAGAAGCTCCCCTCTCCCCATAAAGCTCAGTATTCTGTTCTGCAGAGAGATAACTGAATTAATGACAGCAAAGACCACACACCTCTAAGTTCTGAGTCAACTGAAATTTTAGGTCTGACAATGACCTTAAAGGTAAGCAACCCACCAATCCCCGAGATGACATTTTCTTAGAGCAGCCCTTTATAAGAGTGGTCTCACACTGTCCTGAGAAAGGCAAGAGCAGTGGACAGTTGAGTTGGTAAGATGCCTGCTCTAACTTTAAATAACATTGACTCTGACCAAGTCAGGTTCTGCAACACATAGCCTCATGCTCCCAAACACATCAAACCAAATTCCCAGACCCACACCTAATAGCTTTGAGGCTCAGAGTGACTTTCACATAGCTCTATCCTAACTAATTTTTGAAGACTAAAAAAAATAATTCCTTTATGACATTTTTTTAAATGAGTGATATTGGTGACACAATTTCAGTACATATTTTGAAGTTTTGAATTTTTCAAAAACCAAACTCTTGATGTTTGGGTTGACTCTGTTTTCAACCATTTATTACTATTCAAGACTTGGCCTGTACATTACAAGGAAGGTTTGCGAAGAAAAGTACCATCACTATCTTTGCAATATTTTTCCTTTGAGGTTGTCCTGGCTTTGGCTTTGATGTAGTTAATTTTCTTCATAGTAGCTAGTCTGGGGCTACATTTTGGATTTGTGTTGAAAACAATGTTGGTAATACAGGGATATTTTCGTTATTGCTGAGCAGTGCTTACACAGAGTCAAGGCCCCTTCCACTTCTCACAGCACCCCACCAGTGAGTAGGCTGGGGGTGCACAAGAAGTTGGGAGGGGACACAGCTGACACAGCTGGTCCCAACTGACCAAAGGAATATCCCATACCATGTGACATCATGCTCAGCACATAAAGATAGAAGGAAGAAGAAGGAAGGGGGGGTACGTTTGAAGTGATGGCGTTTGTCTTCCCAAGTAACCATCATGGGTGATAGAGTCCTGCTTTCCTGGAGATGGCTGAACACCTGCCTGCCCATGGGGAGCGGTGAATGAATTCACTGTTTTGCTTTACCGGCATGCGCGGCTTTTGCTTTACCTATTAAATTGTCTTTATCTCAACCCACAAGTTTTCTCACTTTTACTCTTCTGATTCTCTCCCCTGTCCCACCGGGGGTGAATGAGTGAGTGGCTGTGCGGGGCTTAGTTGGCGGCTGGAGTAAAACCGTGACACAGGCCAAATATATTTTTGAATGTAAAGTTTAGAAGCTTCTAGAAGCTTCTGACAATATTTTGTAATTTTAAATCTTTTAAACTCAGGTAGCAAATATCAAAAGAAACATTCAGATTGTTGAAACAGATGGAAAGCTTAAATTTATAAGATATCTTAACCATGCATCCACTTATAAAACATTATACCTAATCTGTTTCTGCCACTGTTCTAGCCAGGAAAAAATGGAAAACAATGTGACAGTGATAGCAATAACAATCTGCTCTTTGAAAGTATATGGAGTACCGTAAAGGAACACAGATATTAGTCAGATGGTAACTTCAAGGAGGTCACAAATGATGGTTTGTGCTGTGGTGACATATTTGAATGGGAATATACTCAAAAGATAGTCATCAAAATAGCAAAGTAGCAACCAACAAAGCATAAAACAACATACTGTGATACTGTAGTGCTCTAGGCCAACACTCATTTATGACAGCTAGTCTTATGACTTTTTGTTCAGCCTGATGTCTTCCTCCCAACATTAGTGCTGCAGGTGAAAAAAATTCTACTTTTAAAGTGGCTTAATTGTCAAAAATGTCTTAAAAAAACCCCAAACAAAACAGTAACAAGAAAAAAGCACTTAAATAGTACTTCAGGTTCATATATGTTAACATGTTAGATACAGAGAGAAAAAATAAGCAGTGTTAAGAATTTTCCAAATGAAGAACATGTAGACTCTTCCCCTCGCTAGCTATGCTCTTTCTTTTTTTCCTTAAATCTGTGACGCATGCCAAAATTACAAAACACAGTGAAATCACAAAATACAAAGAATGAAATTATCTGCCTCAGAAAATTCTCAGGCATCAAAGTAAGGATTAAAAAAAAAAAAAAAAAAAAAAAAGATTCATCGCACTGTAAACCATGTCTGCTCAGAGCCCAGGGCTAATAGTAAAGTAACCAAGGAGTTAACTTCCTCAAGTGATCTGCTCCTTAACCTTTACCCCACTAAGAGGAAGAGAGGTATGTCTCAGTCTCATTTTTGCATCCTTCGTTTCAGACAAAAAAAGAACAAAGTATTCAGAACTGGTGTATATGGAGAATTTTCACTAGAGTAAAAAAAAAAATGTAACCAGCATTTGTGTAGCTCATTATGGCCTTTTATAACTGTCTTTATTTTTTCTCCACAGTATTGAAGAGACTATAATGGCCACAATTTGTGTGAGAAATGAAAAGTCTAGATGTTTTATAGAAAAATCCTTGTCCCTTCTTTTCCTGTTCTTGAAGATAGCTTTGGTCTCTTTTTATCTCCTCACAAGTCTTGGGTTATTAAAAAAGTCTTCTAAAATCCTCACATTCAAGAAAAAAATCCAGATACTTATGCCGAAAATTGCATGAAGAAATATGCGTATTAAATGGTGCCCCCAGCAATGTCGAGTCATAGCACTTGATTTTATTATTTTTCAATCTCAGGTTGATATGTTTCCAATTAATGAAGCATTTGTTCTGCATCACAAAACAACTGAATAATACTCTTCTAATTCCAATGAATTGTGTCCAAGAGTTAATGACTATTTGACCTTCGATCATACTCTTGTTTTAGGACTAGAAGCATCTATTTTAAGCTTGAAAAAGTTTAAAAGTGAGAGTATGTCTCTTTGAAATAATACCCATGACATGTTTTGCACTCATACAGCACCCTACATTTAATGGTCTGATTTTAAAAATCGTATCATGAAGCTTCATGATACTGCTAATATACAAACACATAATTCATTTATAAGACACTGAAAGCATATAAAAACTCCAGATGAGATAAAAGCAGAGGTCTTCTGACCAGCTATTCTGTGACTACAATAATCAAAGAGAGTAAAATAAAACAAACCACTCATCACACATAGTTTTTTATTGATACAGATAAGCCTAAGTATCATGGTTAGGGAAGACTATAGGAGTATAATCTTCCTGTTGTATGCAGTCAGGCTTTGGTTGCAAATTCTGACCTCTGATAAACCAAAGTTGGCCTGAAAAAAAAAAAAAAAAGAAAGGAAAAAAAAAAAAAAAAGAGTCCAGCATGAGCAAGTTTTCCATGGAATTCAGCCCTCATCACATGTATCATTCCTAGGAATACAAAACAACACTCAAACTACATTGCTCAAAAAAAGTATATACTGGGAAAAACAATAGTCTTGTTTTCCTAGAATAAATAACAAGAAATATTCTCAGTAAATCCCTGTTTCTAAAGATATTTGAATGCTGCTCTATATCTAGGAACACAGGCATCATCAGTCTGGGTCAGACTTGTGGTTCACCTAGGCTCTACTTTCAGCATTACAAAATTCTCTCTAGTTCAAAACTAAGCAAACTAAACAAATCTGTTATTATCTCCCAGTACAAGGCCCTTTGAAAAACACTTCCCAGAATTTGAAATACCACAGTTGATATAATTTTTAAAACAGCTCATTCCTAATAGAACTTGAAACATAAACAACACTGTTTTGCAATCTGTCACAGTATTCTCTCCTGTGACCGCTATGGCACACTTCAGCTGATGCTATCAGAGAACATATAGGAAATAGTGAATGTCAGCTTTGAAGAATAACACAAAATTCAAAACATACAGTGGATTTAGTCTAGTAATGTTCTCTCATAAATTCAGAAAATAAGCCATAGGTACCAATTCTCAATAGCATTTGACAGAGTACTGAACTAGTGTTACCTCAGTGTGGATAATATGGGAAATAACTATCAAAAGAGTATGTTTCCTATTACTAGTCGCAGTACTTGCCCACGGATTTATTTTCATTCCTGCATACTCCCTCCTAGCTTGTTTATCCATAAAATGGTTAATACTATGCATAGAGCTTTTTTGTAGCTCAACTGTATTTCTGTCAACTGCAGAAACTTACCTACCATTGTAAAAACCTCATATAGCAAGTAAGCACAGCAAAAGCTGGGTTAGGTCCCATGTCAACAAAATATATGTATGACATTATGCCCCAGACAGCCCACTCATCACATCTGTAGGGTCAAGAACAGACGGAAGGAATAGGGAGTAGAGGACACTGGGGAAAGCAGGGAAATGCAATTGGGTAAGAAAGTTCACTGCATCATTTGGACTTCTGTTACAAGGATCGAGACAACAGCCTCAGCTTCACCCTTAATCTCGGCAATCACTGGCACGTACTTAGACAGATTTGGAGTTAGTCACAAGCTGAGGCAACGTCATGCTATTATACTTCACTACAAAAAAAAATAATATCTAAAAACAGGTTGTTTCTATGCCTTGGCTCTAATACTTTGTCACTGTAGAGTGGGAAAGCTTGGAAATAAATGGCACAAGACAGGTAATGGTCCCGTGTTTAAATGACAGTTGCAGCTATTGTTCTATCTAACAGAGAGAAGTATACCAGCTTTTTTATTCAGAAAATCATCCAGGAAACTATCTTTGGATAAATGAAGATAAAGAAATTAGCCTGAAAAAGAAAATTAAGTGGTGTTTCATGAGGAGATAGTTTATTAACTTAATATATGCCCCCCACTTTTATTTGGCTTGAAAATAAGGTCACATTTTCATTGTACCTGCAAGCTGCTATCCAGACAGATTTCAGTGTACGTGGGGGTCACATCTCCAAGATTGCCTTCTCCTCCAAGTACGTTCCACAGTTACAGCTATTCTTCTGTTCCTACTCTGACCTACTCTGTGCTTGTCAACAGTTTTTTGGTTTTGAGAGTGCCAAAAGCAGGTACAAGTCCTGAAGAGCAAATAATTAAAAAAAAGGGAGCAAGCACCATGCCACAGATAAGTCCACACACAGAACAGAATGAGCACCACAAACAAAATGCAGTTCAAGTGTCCACTACTTTTTATTCAAAATCACAGCTTTGACTCCTTTTGTCACTCTTGTTTGGTTCACTGTCATCATCCCTGCAAGAGTTTGGCAAGCAGAATCTGACAGAAACTGACAGTAATGCAGTCATCCTTTGCTTTTCTTACAGCAGCAGCTGTCAGAAGCTATACCCCATTAAGCCAAAGTACTAGTCATCATGAGGCTTTTCCAACATTAAAATTTAAGAATATACCTTTGGAGAGTTTAAAGTAAGTTAGGATTGTCATTTCGCAACAGATGCGGAGATGGATGGATAAAGGAATGGATGAGTAAGACAGAACAAGTGTTACAGAGTCTGTTATATGAACGGGCCAGTTTGAAAACCCAACTTTTGCACTCTTGTTCTACAAATTCCAGAAATAATGGTAATATTGCACAGCATAGCATCCAGGTATCATTCACTGACTATATTAATAATATCAAGGAACTTTCTCACCCTTCTCTGCAGACAACAGATTAAAACCCCTATTTTAAGATTGCAGAAACACCCCCACGATTCTCTTGTAAGTATCGTTATATTGTTTCTTGTTCTCTGACATCAGTTCTGAGATTTGTCATTTTTCGGCCAGCTATGTCCTGTACAGGCCAGTTTCTCTCTCATATATAGTCTGAATCTCTAAATATGCCCATTTGTAGACACACATACCTTTCAAAATGCTAGGTGGTCATAGGATAGGTCAACCTGAAAACAGCAACTTAAATCAGCAATATAATAATAAGGAAAAAAACCAATGGAGAAATAAAAAATTTTAAAATTGGCTTCCAGGTGTGAAAATGTATTTTTTTCAGGAAGTCCCATCTAATACTGTTTAAGAAAAAGCTAAAGCAATTTCATCCACTCAGACTAAATAATAAAGCAATCTAAAGCAAAATAATAATAATAAAAGGAAAGCAAATAGCATAGAGTAACTATCAATATTCACAGAACTTACATTACTTAGTATCAACTGTTCATGTAACCGCAGAATGCTTACGGTAGAAAACACAAAATCTACTCTAATGTGAACACTAAAATACACGTTAGCATAGCATATACACATGGGCTGTGTAACGTAGAAGCAGTTGCCTACAGACTGTCTCACCAATATATATGAAACCATATTTAGTGACAGAAGTTAAGTTTCCCTGTTCTGTAACCCTCGATCTCTCTATTGAGCAGCCAAGAAGTGTAATCCAAGGGTTTGTGTGCTAAAGCCAAAGGTTTAGGTTTTTAAAACAATGAAACAAACAAACAAAACCCTATCCACAACTGCATTAAACACCACAGCAGAATCCCAATACTTCATAAAACACACAAATATGACTCAGTAAGATCTTATGAGTTACTACCACACACTTGGTAAAAATAGAACTAGTACCACATTAATTGCATCAATAATTTGAATAATTCTTTGCCCCCAAATGTTAAATGTAATTACTTTACTCATAGAGAAAAACAAACAAACAAAATCAATTTGCAAGAAAGAAAGATCCAGTTAATCCTAAAACCCTGCTTCCAATCAAGCTCTTTGGGGTAACAAGTTTACACATGTATCTTATAGGAAATGTAATAACAGCTGGTTGAAGTCTTTGGGGAAAATTCAGTCAATACAAAGTGGATGGAGATGGACAAAGTCTTCAAAAGAGTACTTACTTGCACTCAAGAAACTCCGAGTGGCTGTTCACATGCAAAAGCCATTTTAAACTGATAAATTCTAGGTTAGTACAAGAACTGGTTTTCCACAGAGCCACCACCAACACGTGTTAGAAACCAGATGAAGCAAATAAAACTGGTGGAAGTCATGTCTTTAGGAAACCCTTACTGAAAGGTTGAGAAGGTCTACATTGGGATGTGGGGGAAACACACGAACAAAAAAGAGAAAAAAATCAAAGCAAGACACTTTTTCCTTCACACCCAAACATTAAATTTGTTTAACATCTTCTCTTTTACCTGTCTGCGATCCGCCAACGGGCTCTGCACCTACCTCAGGGCTAGCAGCTGAAGCGGCGCAGCCTTAGGAGAGGGCACCGCTCAACCTGCTGACTGACCGTTGGGCGGTGGGCTCGCGACCGCCCCCCGGCCCCCCCCGCGGGGCCGCTCTGAGGCGCCGCGAGGATTCGCGAAGCTTCCAGGCGGGGATGCAGCAGGTGGCGGCTC